>NW_027208317.1:0-185582 GCF_964237555.1 Oryctolagus cuniculus
TTGTATTGCGTCAGAATACAAATTTGGGAAGGAAGAAGGCAAAACCAACTCAGACCCAGAAAACATTTAGGAAATTGCCGCTCAAGAAACCACAAATCGGCTGAGGCACTCATAACAATGACAGCAAGCCAGAATTGGAGCAGCACAACAGCTGTGCCCTGTTTGAAAAAGACCATACCTCTGGTGCCCTGAACTCCATATTGCAGACTCAAAACCAAAGCTGACATCAGAAAATTCATTACAAACCATGATAAATAAGAAAAATGAGAAAAAAGCCAAAGAAATGCAAGAATCCATAATGACATTGGGCTTGATTCAGTCGCAAGGAAACGGGCTGTTCCTGGATTCATCCACCCCTCCAGCTGACTGCCTGTGGAATTCTGACTGAATTCACCTGAAAATCGCAGTGAAACTCAGTTTGGAGGCAATTAATATCTGTCACCTCAGCCAAAGTGTTCCATTTGATTTTCCAAAACACAAAAACTCACCTTGGTCGTGTTACCTGTAGATTTCTAAGCTTCAAACGCGTATTTGTTGTGTTTTTTATTTCATAATGGCTACTCTGCCCAAACTTTTGTTTCTATTGCGTCAGATTACAAAATTTGGGAAGGAAGAAGGCAAAACCAACTCAGACCCAGAAAACATTTAGGAAATTGCCGCTCAAGCAACAAAGGGCCGCTGAGGAACCCAAATCTTTGAAAGCAAGACAGAATTGGAGCAAGCCAACAGCTGTGCCCTGATTGAAAAAGACCATTCCTCCGGTGTCCTGAACTCGATATTGCAACCTCAAAACCAAACCTCAGATCAGAAAATTCATTACAAACCATGATAAATAAGAAAAATCAGAAAAAATCCAAAGAAATGCAGGAGTTCTTAGTGATATTGGGCTTGATTTATTCCCTTGTTAATGGCTGTTTCCAGATTCTTCTATACCTCCCAACTGAGTGTCTGTGGTTTCTGCTGAATTAAAATGAAATTCGCTGTGAAACTCGGTTTGGAGGCAATTAATATCTGTCACCTCAGCAAAAGTGTTCCATGTCTTTTTACAAAACACAAAATCTCACCTTGGTCGTGTTACCTGTAGCTTTCAAAAGCCTATTTGATGTGTTTTTTATTTCATAATGTCTATTCTGTCCAAACTCTTGTTTGTATTGCGTCACAATACAAAATTTGGGAAGTAAGAGGACAAAACCATCTGAGACTCAGAAAACGTTTAGGAAATTGCCACTCAAGAAACCTCAAATCGGCGGAGGCACCCAAAACAATGACAGCAAGCCAGAATTGGAGCAAGCCAGCAGCTGTGCCCTGATTGAAAAAGACCATTCCTCCAGTGCCCTGATCTCCATATTGCAGCCTCAAAACCAAAGCTCACATCAGAAAATTCATGACAAACCTTCATACATAAGAAAAATGAGAAAATACCCAAAAATGCAAGAATCCAGAATGATATTGGGCTGGATTTGTTCGCAAGGAAACCGGCTGTTCCCGGATTCATCCAACCCTGCAGCTGACTGCCTGTGGAATTCTGACTGAATTAACCTGAAAATCGCAGTGAAACTCAGTTTGGAAGAAATTAATAACTGTCACCTCAGCTAAAGTGTTCCACTTTATTTTCTAAAACACAAAAACTCACCTCGGTCGTGTTACCTGTAGATTTCTTAGCTTCAAACGCCTATTTGTTGTGTTTTTTGTTTCATAATGGCTACTCTGCCCAAACTCCTGTTTGTATTTGGGCAGAATACAAATATTGGGAAGGAAGAAAGCAAAACCAACTCAGACCCAGAAAACATTTAGGAAATTGCCGCTCAAGCAACAAAGGGCCGCTGAGGAACCCAAATCTTTGAAAGCAAGACAGAATTGGAGCAAGCCAACAGCTGTGCCCTGATTGAAAAAGACCATTCCTCCGGTGTCCTGAACTCGATATTGCAACCTCAAAACCAAACCTCAGATCAGAAAATTCATTACAAACCATGATAAATAAGAAAAATCAGAAAAAATCCAAAGAAATGCAGGAGTTCTTAGTGATATTGGGCTTGATTTATTCCCTTGTTAATGGCTGTTTCCAGATTCTTCTACACCTCCCAGCTGAGTGTCTGTGGTTTCTGACTGAATTAAAATGAAATTCGCTGTGAAACTCGGTTTGGAGGCAATTAATATCTGTCACCTCAGCAAAAGTGTTCCATGTCTTTTTACAAAACACAAAATCTCACCTTGGTCGTGTTACCTGTAGCTTTCAAAAGCCTATTTGATATGTTTTTTATTTCATAATGTCTACTCTGTCCAAAGTCTTGTTTGTATGCCATCAGAAAAGAAAATTTGGGAAGGAAGAAGGCAAAACCAACTCAGACCCAGAAAACATTTAGGAAATTGCCACTCAAGAAACCGAAAGTCAGCTGAGGCACCCAAATAAATGGCAGCAAGCCAGAATTGGAGCAGGCCAACAGCTGTGACCTGTTTGAAAAAGACCATTCCTCCGGTGCCCTGAACTCCATATTGCAGCCTCAAAACCAAAGCTCACATCAGAAAATTCATTACAAACCATGATAAATAAGAAAAATGAGAAAAAAGCCAAAGAAATGCAAGAATCCATAATGATATTGGGCTTGATTTAGTCGCAAGGAAACCGGCTGTTCCCGGATTCATCCACCCCTCCAGCTGACAGCTTGTGGAATTCTGACTGAATTAACCTGAAAATCGCAGTGAAACTCAATTTGGAGGCAATTAATATCTGTCACCTCAGCCAAAGTGTTCCATTTGATTTTCCAAAACACAAAAACTCACCTTGGTTGTGTTACCTGTAGATTTCTAAGCTTCAAACGCCTATTTGTTGTGTTTTTTATTTCATAATGGCTACTCTGTCCAAACTCTTGTTTGTATTGCGTCAGAATACAAAATTTGGGAAGGAAGAAGGCAAAACCAACTCAGACCCAGAAAACATTTAGGAAATTGCCGCTCAAGAAACAAAGGGCCGCTGAGGAAGCCAAAACCTTGAAAGCAAGACAGAATTGGAGCAAGCCAACAGCTGTGCCCTGATTGAAAAAGACCATTCCTCCGGTGTCCTGAACTCGATATTGCAACCTCAAAACCAAACCTCAGATCAGAAAATTCATTACAAACCATGATAAATAAGAAAAATCAGAAAAAATCCAAAGAAATGCAGGAGTTCTTAGTGATATTGGGCTTGATTTATTCCCTTGTTAATGGCTGTTTCCAGATTCTTCTATACCTCCCAGCTGAGTGTCTGTGGTTTCTGACTGAATTAAAATGAAATTCGCTGTGAAACTCGGTTTGGAGGCAATTAATATCTGTCACCTCAGCCAAAGTGTTCCATATCTTTTTCCAAAACACAAAATCTCACCTTGGTCGTGTTACCTGTAGCTTTCAAAAGCCTATTTGATGTGTTTTTTATTCCATAATGTCTATTCTGTCCAAAATCTTGCTTGTATTACGTCAGAATACAAAATTTGGGAAGGAAGAGGACAAAAACAACTGAGACTCAGAAAACGTTTAGGAAATTGCCACTCAAGAAACCTCAAATCGGCGGAGGCACCCAAAACAATGACAGCAAGCCAGAATTGGAGCAAGCCAGCTACTGTGCCCTGATTGAAAAAGACCATTCCTCCGGTGCCCTGAACTCCATATTGCAGCCTCAAAACCAAAGCTCACATCAGAAAATTCATTACAAACCATGATAAATAAGAAATATCAGGATAAAGCCAAAGAAATGCAAGAATCCATAATGATATTGGGCTTCATTTAGTTGCAATGAAACCGGCTATTCCCGGATTCATCCACCCCTCCAGCTGACTGCCTGTGGAATTCTGACTGAATTAACCTGAACGGAGGCAGTTAATATCTGTCACCACAGCCAACTTGTTCCATTTGATTTTCCAAAACACACAATCTCACCTTGGTCATGTTACCTGTATCTTCAAAAGCCTATTTGTTGTGCTTTTTATTTCCTAATGGCTACTCTGTCCAAACTCTTGTTTGTATTGTGTCAGAATACAAAATTTGGGAAGGAAGAAGGAAAACCAACTCAGACCAAGAAAACATTTAGGATATTGATGCTCAAGAAACTTCAAATCGGCGGAGGCACCCAAAACAATGACAGCAAGCCAGAATTGGAGCAAGCCAACAGCTGTGACCTGATTGAATAAGAACCTTCCTCTTGTGCCCTGAACTCCATATGAAGCCTCAAAACCAAAGCTCACATCAGAAAATTCATTACAAACCACTAAAATTAAGAAAAATGAGAAAAAGGCCAAAGAAATTCACGAATTCATAATGATATTGGGCTTGATTTAGTCGCAAGGAAACCGTATATTCCCAGATTCATCCACCTCTCCAGCTGATGCCTGAGGAATATTGACTGAATTAACCTGAACGGAGGCAGTTAATATCTGTCACCACAGCCAAAGTGTTCCATTTCATTTTCCAAAACAAAATCTCACCTTGGTCGTGTTACCTGTAGCTTTCAAAAGCCTATTTGATGTGTTTTTTTATTTCATAATGGCTATTCTGTCCAAACTCTTGTTTCTGTTGCGTCAGAATACAAAATTTGGGAAGGAAGAGGACAAAACCAACTGAGTCTCAGAAAACGTTTAGGAAATTGCCACTCAAGAAACCTCAAATCGGCGGAGGCACCCAAAACAATGACAGCAAGCCAGAATTGGAGCAGGCCAACAGCTGTGCCCTGATTGAAAAAGACCATTCCTCCGGTGCCCTGAACTCCATACTGCAGCCTCAAAACCAAAGCTCACATCAGAAAATTCATTACAAACCATGATAAATAAGAAAAATGAGAAAATAGACAAAGAAATGCAAGAATCAAGAATGATATTAGGCTGGATTTAGTTGCAAGGAAACCGGCTGTTCCCGGATTCATCCACCCCTCCAGCTGACTGCCTGTGGAATTCTGACTGAATTAACCTGAACGGAGGCAGTTAATATCTGTCACCACAGCCAAAGTGTTCCATTTTATTTTCCAAAACACAAAATCTCACCTTGGTCGTGTTACCTGTATCTTCAAAAGCCTATTTGATGTGTTTTTTATTTCCTAATGGCTACTCTGTCCAAACTCTTGTTTGTATTGTGTCAGAATACAAAATTTGGGAAGGAAGAAGGAAAACCAACTCAGACCCAGAAAACATTTAGGAAATTGCCACTCAAGAAACCACAAATCGGCTGAGGCACCCAAAACAATGACAGCAAGCCAGAATTGGAGCAAGCCAACAGCTGTGCCCTGATTGAAAAAGAACCTTCCTCTTGTGCCCTGAACTCCATATTGCAGCCTCAAAACCAAAGCTCACATCAGAAAATTCATTACAAATCATGATAAATAAGAAAAATGAGAAAATAAGTCAAAGAAATGCAAGAATCCAGAATGATATTGGCCTTGATACTGTCGCAAGGAAACCGGCTGTTCCCAGATTCATCCACCCCTCCAGCTGACAGCCTGTGGAATTCTGACTGAATTAACCTGAACAAAGGCAGTTAATATCTGTCACCACAGCCTAAGTGTTCCATTTTATTTTTTCAAAACACAAAATCTCACCTTGGTCGTGTTACCTGTAGCTTAAAACACCTATTTGATGTGTTTTTTATTTCATAATGGCTACTCTGTCCAAACTCTTGTTTGTATTGCGTCAGAATACAAAATTTGGGAAGGAAGAAGGCAAAACCAACTCAGACCCAGAAAACTTTTAGGAAATTGCCATTCAAAAATCCAAATTCAGCTGAGGCACCCAAAACAATGACAGCAAACCAGAATTGGAGCAGGCCAACAGCTGTGCCCTGTTTGGAAAAGACCATTCCCCCGGTGGCCTGAACTCCATATTGCAGCCTCAAAACCAAAGCTCACATCAGAAAATTCATTACGAATCATGATAAATAACAAAAATGAGAAAAAAGGCAAAGAAATGCAAGAATCTAGAATGATATTGGGCTTGATTCAGTTGCAAGGAAACTGGCTGTTCCCGGATTCATCCACCCCTCCATCTGACTGCCTGTGGAATTCTGACAGAATTAACCTGAAAATCGCAGTGAAACTCTGTTTGGAGGCAATTAATATCTGTCATCTCAGCCAAAGTGTTCCATTTTATTTTCCAAAACACAAAAGCTCACCTTGGTCGTGTTACCTGTAGATTTCTAAGCTACAAATGCCTATTTGTTGTGTTTTTCATTACAAAATGGCTACTCTGTCCAAACTCTTGTTTCTACTGCGGCAGAATACAAAATTTGGGAAGGAAAAAGGGAAAACCAACACAGACCCAGAAAACTTTCAGGAAAATGCCACACAAGAAACCAAATTTGGAGGGAATTAGAATCTGTCCCCTCAGCAAAAGGGTTCCATGTCATTTTCCAAAACACAGAAACACATCTTGTTCATATTGCCTACATTTCTCATTCTGAAAGGGCAATTTGATGTGTTTTTTTTTTCATAATGGCTACTCTGTCCAAAATCTTGCTTGTATTGCATCAGAATACAAAATTTGGGAATAAGAAGGCAAAACCGACGCAGACCCAGAAAACATTTAGGAAATTGGCACTCAAGAAACCACAAATCAGCTGAGGCACCCAAAACAATGACAGCAAGCCAGAATTGGAGCAGGCCAACAGCTGTGACCTGATTGAAAAAGAACCTTCCACTTGTGCCCTGAACTCACTATGCCAGCCTCAAAACCAAAGCTCACAGCAGAAAATTCATTACAAACCATGATAAATAAGAAAGATGAGAAAAAAGCCAAAGAAATGCAAGAATCCATAATGATATTGGGCTTGATTTAGTCGCAAGGAAATCGGCTGTTCCCAGATTCATCCACAGCTCCAGCTGACTGCCTGTGGAATTCCGACAGAATTTATCAGAAAATCGCAGTGAAACTCAGTTTGGAGGCAATTAATATCTGTCACCTCAGCCAAAGTGTTCCATTTTATTTTCCAAAACAAAAAAAATCATATTGGCGTGTTACCAGCAGATTTATAATCTGTAAATGTCTATTTGTTGCATTGTGTCAGAATACAAAATTTGGGAAGGAATAAGGCAAAACTAACTCAGACCCAGAAAACATTTAGTAAATTACCACTCAAGTAACCACAAATCGGCTGAAGCACCCAAAACAATGACAGCAAGCCAGAATTGGAGCAAGCCAACAGCTGTGCCCTGATTGAAAAAGAACCATCCTCTTGTGCCCTGAACTCAATATGCCAACCTCAAAAACAAAGCGCACATCAGAAAATTCATTACAAACCATCATACCTAACAAAAATGAGAAAAAAGCCAAAGAAATGCAAGAATCCATAATGATATTGGGATTGATTTAGTCGTAAGGAATCCGGCTATTCCTGGATTCGTCCACCCCTCGAGGTGACTGCCTGTGCAATTCTCACTGAATTAACCTGAAAATCACGGGGAAACTCAGTTTGGAGGCAATTAATATATGTCACCTGAGCCAAAGTGTTCCATTTTATTTTCCAAAACACAAAAACTCACCTTGGTCGTGTTACCTGTAGATTTCTAAGCTTCAAACGCCTATTTGTTGTGTTTTTTATTTCATAATGGCTACTCTGTCCAAACTCTTGTTTGTATTGAGTCAGAATAAAAAAATTTGGGAATAAGAAGAAAAAACCGTGTCAGACCCAGAAAACATTTAGGAAATTGCCACTCAAGAAACCTCAAATTTGCTGAGGCACCCAAAACAATGACAGCAAGCCACAATTAGAGCAAGCCAACAGCTGTGCCCTGATTGAAAAAGAACATTTCTCTTGTGCCTGGAAGTTCTTATTGCAGCCTCAAATCCAAAGCTCACATCAAAAATTCATTACCAACCATGATAAATAAGAAAAAAGAGAAAAAAGCCAAAGAAATGCAAGAATCCATAATGATATTGGGCTTGATTTAGTCGTAAGAAATCCGGCTAGTCCTGGATTCATCCACCCCTCCAGGTGACTGCCTGTGCAATTCTCACTGAATTAACCTGAAAATCACAGTGAAACTCAGTTTGGAGGCCATTAATATCTGTCACCTCAGCCAAAGTGTTCCATTTTATTTTCCAAAACACAAAAACTCACCTTGGTTGTGTTACCTGTAGATTTCTAAGCTTCAAACGCCTATATGTTGTGTTTTTTATTTCATAATGGCTACTCTGTCCAAACTCTAGTTTATATTGCGTCAGAATACAAAATTTGGGAAGGAAGAAGGCAAAACCAACTCCGACCAAGAAAACATTTAGAAAATTGCCGCTCAAGAAACCAAAAGTCAGCTGAGGCACCCAAAACAAGGTCAGCAAGCCAGAATTGGAGCAAGCCAACAGCTGTGCCCTGATTGAAAAAGAACCTTCCTCTTGTGCCCTGAACTCAATATGCCAGCCTCAAAACCAAAGCTCACATCAGAAAATTCATTACAAACCATGATAAATAAGAAAAATTAGAAAAAAGCCAAAGAAATGCAGGAGTTCTTAGTGATATTGGGCTTCATTTATTCCCATGTAAACTGTTGTTTCCAGATTCTTCCACACCTCCCAGCTGAGTGAATGTGTATTCTGACTGAATTAACCTGGAAATCGCAGTGAAACTTACTTTGGAGGGAATTAGAAATTGTCCCCTCAGCAGAAGTGTTCCATGACACTTTCTAAAACACAAAAACTCACCTTGGTCGTGTTACCTATCGATTTCTAAGCTTCAAATGCGTAATGTTGTGTTTTTAATTTCATAATGGCTACTCTGTCCAAACTCTTGTTTGTATTGCGTCAGAAAATTTGGAAAGGAAGAAGGCAAAACCAACTCAGACCCAGAAAACATTCAGAAAATGTGGATCAAAAAACAACAACGCTGAGGCACCCAAAACCTTTAAAGCAAGACAGAATTGTAGCAAACCAATAGCTGTGCCCTGACTGAAAAAGAACCTTCCTCTTGTGCCCTGAACCCAATATGCCAGCATCAAAACCAAAGCTCACATCAGAAAATTCATTACAAACCATGATAAAAAGAAAAATGAGAAAATAGCCAAGGAAATGCAAGAATCCATAACGATATTGGGCTTGATTCAGTCACAACGAAACCTGCTGTTCCCAGATCCATCCACCCTTCCAGCTGACTGCCTGTGGACTTCTGAATGAATTAACCTGAAAATCGCAGTGAAACTCAGTTTGGAGACTATTAATATCTGTCACCTCAGCCAAAGTGTTCCATTTTATTTTCCAAAACACAAAAACTCACCTTAGTCGTGTTACCTGTAGATTTCTAAGCTTCCAACGCCTATTTGTTGTGCTTTTAATTTCATAATGGCTACTCTGTCTAAACTCTTGTTTATATTTCTTCAGAATACAAAATTTGGGAAGGAAGAAGGCAAAACCAACTCAGACCCAGAAAACATTTAGGAAATTGCCGCTCAAGTAACCAAAAGTCACCTGAGGCACCCAAAACAAGGACAGCAAGCCAGAATTGGAGCAAGCCAACAGCTGTGCCCTAATTGAAAAAGAACCTTCCTCTTGTGCCCTGAACTCAATATGCCAGCCTCAAAACTAAAGCTCACATCAGAAATTTCATTACAAACCATGATAAATAAGGGAAATGTGAAAAAGCCAAAGAAATGCAAGAGTCCTTTGTGATATTTGGCTGGATTTAGATAGAAGGAAACTGGCTGTTTAAAGATTCATCCCCCCCTTCCACAGACTGAGTTTGGAATTCTGACTCAATTCACCTCAAAATCGCACTCACACTCAATTTGGAGGGAATTACTATCTGTCCCCTCAGCAGAAGTGTTCCATGTCATTTTCCAAAACACAGAAACTCATCTTGCTCATGTTGCCTGTAGATTTCTAATCCTGAAAGGGTAATTTGGTGTTTTTTTTTTTTCTTTCATAATGGCTACTCTGTCCAAAATCTTGCTTGTATTGCATCACAATACAAAATTTGGGAATAAGAAGGCAAAACCAACTCAGACCCAGAAAACATTTAGGAAATTGCTGCTCAAGAAACCTCAAATTGGCTGGGGCACCTAAACCAATGACAGCAAGCCAGAATTGGAGCAAGCCAACAGCTGTGCCCTGATTGAAAAAGAACCATTCTCTTGTGCACTGAACTCCATATTGCAGCCTCAAAACCAAAGCTCACATCAGAAAATTCATTATTCTGTCCAAACTCTTGTTTGTATTGCGTCAGAATACAAAATTTGGGAAGGAAGAAGGCAAAACCAACTCAGACCCAGAAAACATTTAGAAAATTGCCTCTCAAGAAACCAAACACCGCTGAGGCACCCAAAAACTTAAAACAAGACAGAATTGGAACAAGCCAACAGCTGTGCCCTGATTGAAAAAGAACCTTCCTCTTGTGCCCTGAACTCAATATGCCAGACTCAAAACCAAAGCTCACATCAGAAAATTCATTACAAACCATGATAAATAAGAAAAAAGAGAAAAAAGGCAAAGAAATGCAGGAGTTCTTAGTAATA
This sequence comes from Oryctolagus cuniculus, assembly GCF_964237555.1. NCBI lineage: Eukaryota > Metazoa > Chordata > Mammalia > Lagomorpha > Leporidae > Oryctolagus > Oryctolagus cuniculus. Next base: position 10,451 of record NW_027208317.1, read on the forward strand.
TTGGGCTTGATTTATTGCCATGTAAAAGGCTGTTTCCAGATTCATCCACACCTCCCAGCTGAGTATCTGTGGTTTCTGACTGAATTAACCTGAATATCGCAGTGAAACTCGGTTTGGAGGCAATTAATATCTGTCACCTCAGCCAAAGTGTTCCATTTTATCTTCCAAAACTCAAAAACTCACCTTAGTCTTCTTACCTGTAGATTTCAAAACTTCAAATGCCTATTTGTTTTGTTTTTTATTTCATAATCGCTACTCTGCCCAAGCTCTTGTTTGTATTGCGTCAGAATACAAAATTTGGCAAGGAAGAAGGCAAAACCGACTCAGACCCAGAAAACATTTAGGAAATTGCCACTCAAGAATCCAAAAGTCAGCGGAGGAACCTACAACAATGACAGCAAGCCAGAATTGGAGCAAGCCAACAGCTGTGCCCTGATTGAAAAAGAACCTTCCTCTTGTGCCCTGAGCTCAATATAGCAGATTCAAAACCAAAGCTCATATCAGAAAATTCATTACAAACCATGATAAATAAGAAAAATGAGAAAAAAGCCAAAGAAATGCAGGAGTTCTTAGTAATATTGGGCTTGATTTATTGCCATGTAAACGGCTGTTTCCAGATTCATCCACACCTCCCAGCTGAGTGTCTGTGGTTTCTGACTGAATTAGCCTGAAAATCGCAGTGAAACTCGGTTTGGAGGCAATTAATATCTGTCACCTCAGCCAAAGTGTTCCATTTTATTTTCCAAAACTCAAAAACTCACCTTAGTCTTCTTACCTGTAGATTTCTAAGCTTCAAATGCCTATTTGTTGTGTTTTTTATTTCATCATTGCTACTCTGTCCAAACTCTTGTTTGTATTGCGTCAGAATACAAAATTTGGGAATAAGAAGGCAAAACCGTGTCAGACCCAGAAAACATTTAGGAAATTGCCGCTCAAGAAACCAAAAGTCAGCTGAGGAACCCACAACAATGACAGCAAGCCAGAATTGGAGAAAGCCAACAGCTGTGCCCTGATTGAAAGAGAACCTTCCTCTTGTGCCCTGAACTCAATATGCCAGCCTCAAAAGCAAAGCTCACATCAGAAAATTCATTACAAACCATGATAAAGAAGAAAAATGAGAAAAAAGCCAAAGAAATGCAGGAGTTCTTAGGGATATTGGGCTTGAATTATGGCCATGTAAACGGCTGTTTCCAGATTCATCCACACCTCCCAACTGAGTCTTTGGTTTCTGAATGAATTAACTAAAAAATCGCAGTGAAACTCGGTTTTGGAGGCAATTAATATCTGTCACCTCAGCCAGAGTGTTCAATTTTATTTTCATAAACACAAAAACTTACCTTGCTCGTGTTACCTGTACATATATAAGCTTCAAACGCATATTTGTTGTGTTTTTTATTTCATAATGGCTACTCTGTCCAAACTCTTGTTTGTATTACGTCAGAATAGAAAATTTGGAAAGGAAGAAGGCAAAACCAACTCAGACCCAGAAAACATGTAGGAAATTGCCGCTAAAGAAACCAAAAACAGCTGAGGCACGCAAAACAATGACAGCAAGCCAGAATTGCAACAAGCCAACAGCTGTGTCCTGTTTGAAAAAGACCATTGATCCGGTGCCCTGAACTCAATATGCCAGCCTCAAAACCAAAGCTCACATCAGAAAATTCATTACAAACCATGATAAATCAGAAAAATGAGACAAAAGCCAAAGAAATGCACGAGTTCTTAGTGATATTTGGCTGGATTTAGACACAAGGAAACTGGCTGTTTAAAGATTCATCCCCCCCTTCCACTGACTGAATTTGGAATTCTGATTGATTTCACCTCAAAATTGCACTCACACTCAATTTGGAGGGAATTAGAATCTGTCCCCTCAGCAGAAGTGTTCCATGTCATTTTCCAAAACACAGAAACTAATCTTGATCACGTTGCCAGTAGATTTCTAGTCCTGAAAGGGCAATTTCTGTGTTTTTTTTTTTCTTTCATTATGGCTACTCTGTCCAAATCTTGCTTGTATTGCATCAGAATACAAAATATGGGAATAAGAAGGCAAAACCGACTCAGACCCAGAAAACATTAAGGAAATTGCCGCTCAAGAAACCACAAATCGGCTGAGGTTCCCAAAACAATGACAGCAAGCCAGAATTGGAGCAAGCCAACAGCTGTGCCCTGATTGAAAAAGAACCTTCCTCTTGTGCCCTGAACTCAATATTCCAGCCTCAAAACCAAAGCTCACATCAGAAAATTCATTACAAACCATGATAAATAAGAAAAAAGAGAAAAAAGCCAAAGAAATGCAAGAGTCCTTTGTGATATTTGGCCGGATTTAGACACAAAGAAACTGGCTGTTTCCAGATTCATCCCCCCCTTCCACAGACTGACTTTGGAATTCTGATTGAATTCACCTCAAGATCGCTCTCACACTCCATTTGGAGGGAATTAGAATCTGTCACCTCAGCAGAAGCGTTCCATGTCATTTTCCAAAACACAGAATCTCATCTTGGTCGTGTTGCCTATAGATTTCTAATCCTGAAAGGGCAATTTGCTGTGTTTTTTTTTCTTTCATAATGGCTACTCTGTCCAAATCTTGCTTATGTTGCATCAGAATACAAAATTTGGGAATAAGAAGGCAAATCCGACACAGACCTAGAAAACATTTAGGAAACTGCAACACAAGAATCCACAAATCAGCTGAGGCACCCAAAACAATGACAGCAAGCAGAATTGCAGCAAGACAACAGCTGTGCCCTGATTGAAAAAGAACCTCCCTCTTGTGCACAAAAATTCAATATGCCAGCCTCAAAACCAAAGCTCACATCAGAAAATTCATTACAAACCATGATAAATAAGGGAAATCTGAGAAAGCCAAAGAAATTCAAGAGTCCTTTGTGGTATTTGGCTGGATTTAGACACAAAGAAACTGGTTGTTTAAAGATTCATCCCCCCCTTCCACAGACAGACTTTGGAATTCTGATTGAATTCACCTCAAAATCGCACTCACACTCAATTTGGAGGGTATTAGAACCTGTCCCCTCAGCAGAAGTGTTCCATGTCATTTTCCAAAACACAGAAACTCATCTTGGTCGAGTTGCCTGTAGATTTCTAATCCTGAAAGGGCAATTTGCTGTGTTTTTTTTTTTTCTTTCATAATGGCTACTCTGCCAAAATCTTGCTTGTATTCATCAGAATACAAAATTTGGGAATAAGAAGGCAAAACCGACTCAGACCCAGAAAACATTTAGGAAATTGCCGCTCAAGAAACCACAAATCGGCTGAGGCACCCAAAACAATGACAGCAAGACAGAATTGCAGCAAGCCAACAGCTGTGCCCTGATTGAAAAAGAACCTTCCTCTTGTGCCCTGAGCTCAATATACCAGCCTCAAAACCAAAGCTCACATCAGAAAATTCATTACAAACCATGATAAAGAAGAAAAATGAGAAAAAAGCCAAAGAAATGCAGGAGTTCTTAGTAATATTGGGCTTGATTTATTGCCATGAAAACGGCTGTTTCCAGATTCATCCACACCTCCCAGCTGAGTATCTGTGGTTTCTGACTGAATTAACCTGAATATCGCAGTGAAACTCGGTTTGGAGGCAATTAATATCTGTCACCTCAGCCAAAGTGTTCCATTTTATCTTCCAAAGCTCAAAAACTCACCTTAGTCTTCTTACCTGTAGATTTCAAAACTTCAAATGCCTATTTGTTTTGTTTTTTATTTCATAATGGCTACTCTGCCCAAGCTCTTGTTTGTATTGCGTCAGAATACAAAATTTGGCAAGGAAGAAGGCAAAACCAACTCAGACCCAGAAAACATTTAGGAAATTGCCACTGAAGAATCCAAAAGTCAGCGGAGGAACCTACAACAATGACAGCAAGCCAGAATTGGAGCAAGCCAACAGCTGTGCCCTGATTGAAAAAGAACCTTCCTCTTGTGCCCTGAGCTCAATATACCAGTCTCAAAACCAAAGCTCACATCAGAAAATTCATTACAAACCATGATAAAGAAGAAAAATGAGAAAAAAGCCAAAGAAATGCAGGAGTTCTTAGTAATATTGGGCTTGATTTATTGCCATGTAAACGGCTGTTTCCAGATTCATCCACACCTCCCAGCTGAGTGTCTGTGGTTTCTGACTGAATTAACCTGAAAATCGCAGTGAAACTCGGTTTGGAGGCAATTAATATCTGTCACCTCAGCCAAAGTGTTCCATTTTATTTTCCAAAACTCAAAAACTCACCTTAGTCTTCTTACCTGTAGATTTCTAAGCTTCAAATGCCTATTTGTTTTGTTTTTTATTTCATCATTGCTAGTCTGTCCAAACTCTTGTTTGTATTGCGTCAGAATACAAAATTTGGGATTAAGAAGGAAAAACCGTGTCAGACCCAGAAAACATTTAGGAAATTGCCACTCAAGAAACCAAAAGTCAGCTGAGGAACCCACAACAATGACAGCAAGCCAGAATTGGAGCAAGCCAACAGCTGTGCCCTGATTGAAAAAGAACCTTCCTCTTGTGCCCTGAACTCAATATGCCAGCCTCAAAACCAAAGCTCACATCAGAAAATTCATTACAAACCATGATAAATAAGAAAAATGAGAAAAAAGCCAAAGAAATGCAGGAGTTCTTAGGGATATTGGGCTTGAATTATGGCCATGTAAACGGCTGTTACCAGATTCATCCACACCTCGCAACTGAGTGTCTTTGGTTTCTGAATGAATTAACAAAAAAATCGCAGTGAAACTCGGTTTTGGAGGCAATTAATATCTGTCACCTCAGCCAGAGTGTTCAATTTTACTTTCGAAAACACAAAAACTTACCTTGCTCGTGTTACCTGTACATATATGAGCTTCAAACGCATATTTGTTGTGTTTTTTTATTTCATAATGGCTACTCTGTCCAAACTCTTGTTTGTATTACGTCAGAATACAAAATTTGGAAAGGAACAAGGCAAAACCAACTCAGACCCAGAAAACATTTAGGAAATTGCCGCTCAAGAAACCACAAATCAGCTGAGGCACCCAAAACCTTGAAAGCAAGACAGAATTGGAGCAAGCCAACAGCTGTGCCCTGTTTGAAAAAGACCATTCCTGTGGTGCCCTGAACTCCATATTGCAGCCTCAAAACCAAAGCTCCCATCAGAAAATTCATTACAAACCACGATAAATAAGGGAAATCTGAGAAAGCCAAAGAAATTCAAGAGTCCTTTGTGGTATTTGGCTGGATTTAGACACAAAGAAACTGGCTGTTTTCAGATTCATCCCCCCCTTCCACAGACAGACCTTGGAATTCTGATTGAATTCACCTCAAAATCGCACTCACACTCAATTTGGAGGGAATTAGAATCTGTCCCCTCAGCAGAAGGGTTCCATGTCATTTTCCAAAACACAGAAACTCATCTTGGTCGAGTTGCCTGTAGATTTCTAATCCTGAAAGGGCAATTTGCTGCGTATTTTTTTTTTCTTTCGTAATGGCTACTCTGCCAAAATTTTGCTTGTATTGCATCAGAATACAAAATTTGGGAATAAGAAGGCCAAACCGACTCAGACCCAGAAAACATTTAGGAAATTGCCGCTCAAGAAACCACAAATCGGCTGAGGCACCCAAAACAATGACAGCAAGCCAGAATTGGAGCAAGCCAACAGCTGTGCCCTGATTGAAAAAGAACCTTCCTCTTGTGCCCTGAGCTCAATATACCAGCCTCAAAACCAAAGCTCACATCAGAAAATTCATTACAAACCATGATAAATAAGAAAAATGAGAAAAAAGCCAAAGAAATGCAGGAGTTCTTAGTAATATTGGGCTTGATTTATTGCCATGTAAACGGCTGTTTCCAGATTCATCCACACCTCCCAACTGAGTGTCTTTGGTTTCTGAATGAATTAACAAAAAAATCGCAGTGAAACTCGGTTTGGAGGCAATTAATATCTGTCACCTCAGCCAAAGTGTTCCATTTTATCTTCCAAAGCCCAAAAACTCACCTTAGTCTTCTTACCTGTAGATTTCAAAACTTCAAATGCCTATTTGTTTTGTTTTTTATTTCATAATTGCTACTCTGTCCAAACTCTTGTTTGTATTGCGTCAGAATACAAAATTTGGGAAGGAAGAAGGCAAAACCAACTCAGACCCAGAAAACCTTTAGGAAATTGCCACTCAAGAAACCAAAAGTCAGCTGAGGAACCCACAACAATGACAGCAAGCCAGAATTGGAGAAAGACAACAGCTGTGCCCTGATTGAAAAAGAACCTTCCTCTTGTGCCCTGAACTCAATATGCCAGCCTCAAAACCAAAGCTCACATCAGAAAATTCATTACAAACCATGATAAATAAGAAAAATGAGAAAAAAGCCAAAGAAATGCAGGAGTTCTTAGGGATATTGGGCTTCAATTATGGCCATGTAAACGGCTGTTTCCAGATTCATCCACACCTCCCAACTGAGTGTCTTTGGTTTCTGAATGAATTAACAAAAAAATTACAGTGAAACTCGGTTTTGGAGGCAATTAATATCTGTTACCTCAGCCAGAGTGTTCAATTTTACTTTCGAAAACACAAAAACTTACCTTGCTCGTGTTACCTGTACATATATAAGCTTCAAACGCATATTTGTTGTGTTTTTTATTTCATAATGGCTACTCTGTCCAAACTCTTGTTTGTATTACGTCAGAATACAAAATTTGGAAAGGAAGAAGGCAAAACCAACTCAGACCCAGAAAACATGTAGGAAATTGCCGCTAAAGAAACCAAAAACAGCTGAGGCACGCAAAACAATGACAGCAAGCCAGAATTGCAACAAGCCAACAGCTGTGTCCTGTTTGAAAAAGACCATTGATCCGGTGCCCTGAACTCAATATGCCAGCCTCAAAACCAAAGCTCACATCAGAAAATTCATTACAAACCATGATAAATCAGAAAAATGAGACAAAAGCCAAAGAAATGCACGAGTTCTTAGTGATATTTGGCTGGATTTAGACACAAGGAAACTGGCTGTTTAAAGATTCATCCCCCCTTCCACTGACTGACTTTGGAATTCTGATTGATTTCACCTCAAAATCGCACTCACACTCAATTTGGAGGGAATTAGAATCTGTCCCCTCAGCAAAAGGGTTCCATGTCAATTTCCAAAACACAGAAACTAATGTTGATCATGTTGCCAGTAGATTTCTAATCCTGAAAGGGCAATTTCTGTGTTTTTTTTTTTTCTTTCATAATGGCTACTCTGTCCAAATCTTGCTTGTATTGCATCAGAATACAAAATATGGGAATAAGAAGGCAAAACCGACTCAGACCCAGAAAACATTAAGGAAATTGCCGCTCAAGAATCCACAAATCAGCTGAGGCACCCAAAACAATGACAGCAAGCCAGAATTGGAGCAAGCCAACAGCTGTGCCCTGATTGAAAAAGAACCTTCCTCTTGTGCCCTGAATTCAATATGCCAGCCTCCAAACCAAAGCTCACATCAGAAAATTCATTACAAACCATGATAAATAAGAAAAAAGAGAAAAAAGCCAAAGAAATGCAAGAATCCTTAATGATATTGGGCTTGATTTAGTCGCAAGGAAATCGGCTGTCCCCAGATTCATCCATACCTCCAGCTGTCTGCCTGTGGAATTCTGACTGAATTACCCTGAAAATCGCAGTGAAACTCAGTTTGGAGTCAATTAATATCTGTGACCTCAGCCAAAGTGTAACATTTTTTTTTCCAAAACACAAAAACTCACCTTGGTCATGTAACCTGTAGATTTTTAAGCTTCAAATGCCCATTTGTTGTGTTTTGTATTTCATAATCGGTACTCTGCCCAAACTCATGTTTGTATGGCGTCAGAATACAAAATTTGGGAAGGAGGAAGGCAAAACCAAATCAGACCAAGAAAACATTTAGGAAATTGCCGCTCAACAAACCAAAATTGAGCTGAGGCACCCAAAACAATGACAGCAAGCCAGAATTGGAGCAAGCCAACAGCTGTGCCCTGTTTGAAAAAGACCATTCCTCCAGTACCCTGAAGTCCATATTCCAGCCTCAAAACCAAAGCTCACATCAGAAAATTCATTACAAACCATGATAAATAAGGGAAATGAGAAAAAGCCAAAGAAATGCAAGCCTGTGGAATCCTAACTGAATTAACTGAATTAATCTGAAAATCACAGTGAAACTCGGTTTTGGAGGCAATTAATATCTGTCACCTCAGCCAGAGTGTTCAATTTTAATTTCGAAAACAAAAATCATACCTTGGTCTTGTGACCAGTACATATATAAGCTTCAAACGCATATTTGTTGTGTTTTTTATTTCATAATGGCTACTCTGTCCAAACTCTTGTTTGTATTACGCCAGAATACAAAATTTGGGAAGGAAGAAGGCAAAACCTACTCAGAGCCAAAAACATGTAGGAAATTGCCGCTCAAGAAACCACAAATCAGCTGAGGCACCCAAAACCTTGAAAGCAAGACAGAATTGGAGCAAGCCAACAGCTGTGCCCTGATTGAACTAGACCATTAATCCAGTGCCCTGAACTCCATATTCCAGCCTCAAAACCAAAGCTCACAAAAAAAAATCATTACAAACAATGATAAATAAGGGAAATCTGAGAAAGCCAAAGTAATTCAAGAGTCCTTTGTGGTATTTGGCTGGATTTAGACAGAAGGAAACAGGCTGTTTCTGGATTCATCCCCCCCTTCCACAGACTGACTTTGGAATTCTGACTCAATTCACCTCAAAATCGCACTCACACTCAATTTGGAGGGAATTAGTATTTGTCCCCTCAGCAGAAGTGTTCCATGTCATTTTCCAAAACACAAAAACTCATCTTAGTCGTGTTGCCTGTAGACTTCTAATCCTGAAAGGGCAATTTACTGTGTTTTTTTTTTTTTCTTTCATAATGGCTACTCTGTCCAAAATCTTGCTTGTATTGCGTCAGAATACAAAATTTGGGAATAAGAAGGCAAATCCGACTCAGACCCAGAAAACATTTAGGAAACTGCAGAAAAAGAATCCACAAATCAGCTAAGGAATCCAAAACAATGACAGCAAGCAGAACTGGAGCACGCCAACAGCTGTGCCCTGATTGAAAAAGAACCTTCCTCTTGTGCCCTAAACTCAATATGCCAGGCACAAAACCAAAGCTCACATCAGAAAATTCATTTCAAACCATGATAAATAGGAAAAATCAGAAAAAAGCCAAAGAAATGCAAGTTTTCTTAGTGATATTGGGCTTGATTTATTCCTAAGTAAACAGCTGTTTCTAGATTCATCCACAACTCCCAGCTGAGTGAATAGGGATTCTGACTGAATTCACCTCAAAATGGCAGTGAAATTCGGTTTGGAGACAATTAATATCTGTCACCTCAGCCAAAGTGTACCATTTTATTTTCCAAAACAAAAAAACACACTTTGGTCATGTTTCCTATAGATTTCAAAGCGTCAAACGCCTATTTGTTGTGTTTTTTATTTCATAATGGCTACTCTGTCCAAAATCTTGCTTGTATTGCATCAACATACAAAATTTCGGAAGGTAGAAGGCAAAGCCAACTCAGACAAAGAAAACATTTAGGAAATTGCCACTCAAGAAACCAAAAGTCAGCTGAGGCTCCCAAAACCATGACAGCAAGCCAGAATTGGAGCAGGCAATCAGCTGAGTCCTGATTGAAAAAGGCCATTCTTCCGGTACCCTGAACTCCATATTCCAGCCTCAAAACCAAAGCTCACATCAGGAAATTCATTACAAACCACGATACATAAGAAAAATGAGAAAAAAGCCAAGAAATGCAAGAAACCATAATGATATTGAGCTGGATTTAGTTGCAAGGAAACCGGCTGTTCCCGGATTCATCCAACACTCCAGCTGACTGCGTGTGGAATTCTGACTGAATTAACCTGAAAATTGCAGTGAAACTCATTTTGGAGGCAATTAATATCTGTCACCTCAGCCAAAGAGTTCCATTTTATTTTCCAAAACACAAAAACTCACCTTGGTCTTGTTACCTGTAGATTTCCAAGCTTCAAATGCCTATTTGTTGTGTTGTTTATTTCATAATGGCTACTCTGTACAAACTCTTCTTTGCATTGCATCAGAATACAAAATTTGGGAATAAGAAGGCAAATCCAACTCAGACACAGAAAACATTTATGAAATTGCCACTCAAGAAACCACGAATCTTCTGAGGCATCCAAAACAATGACAGCAAGCCGGAATTGGAGCAAATCAACAACAGTGCCCTGATTGAAACAGAACCATCCTCTTGTGCCCTGAACTCAATATGCCAGCCTCAAAACCAAAGCTCACATCAGAAAATATATTACAAACCATTACAAATAAGAAAAATGAGAAAAAAGCCAAAGAAATGCAAGAATCCATAATGATATTGGACTTGATTTAGTCCCAAGGAAACCGGATGTTCCCGCATTCATCCACCCCTACAGCTCACTGCCTGTGGAATTCTGACTGAATTAACCTGAAAAATGCAGTGAAACTCAGTTCGAAGGCAATTAATATCTGTCACCTCAGCCAAAGTGTTCCATTTGATTTTTCAAAACTCAAAAACTCACCTTGGTCATGATACCTGTAGAATCATAACCTTCAAACGCCTATTTGTTGTGTTTTTTATTTCATAATCAGTACTCTGTCTGAACACATGTTTGTATTGTGTCACAATACAAAATTTGGGAAGGAAGAAGGGAAAAACCTCTCAGACACAGAAAACATTTAGGAAATTGCCGCTCAAGAAACCAAAAGTCAGCTAAGGCATCCAAAGCAATGACAGCAAGGCAGAATTGGAGCAAGTCAACAGCTGTGCCCTTTTTGAAAAATAACCTTCCTCTTGTGCCCTGAACTCCATATTGCAGCCTCAAAACCAAAGCTCACATCAGAAAATTCATTACAAACCATGATAAATAAGAAAAATGAGAAAAAAGCCAAAGAAATGCTAGAATCCATAATGATATTGGGCTTGATGTAGTCGCAAGGAAATTGGCTGTTCCCAGATTCATCCACCCCTCCAGCTGACTGCCTGTGGAATTCTGACTGAATTAACCTGAAAATCGCAGTGAAACTCAGTTTGGAGGCAATTAATATCTGTCACCTCAGCCAAAGTGTTCCATTTTATTTGCCAAAACACAAAACCTCATCTTGTCCTGTTACCTGTAGATTTCTGAGCTTCAAACGCCTATTTATAGTGTTTTTTATTCATAATGGCTACTCTGCCCAAACTCTTGTTTGTATTGCGTCAGAATACAAAATTTGGGAAGGAAGAAGGCAAAACCAACTCAGACCCAGAAAACATTTAGGAAATTGCTGCTCAAGAAACCACAAATCGGCTGAGGCACTCAAAACAAGGACAGCAAGCCAGAATTGGAGCAGGCCAACAGCTGTGCCCTGTTTGAAAAAGACCATTCCTCCGGTGCCCTGAACTCCATATTGCAGCCTCAAAACCAAAGCTGACATCAGAAAATTCATTACAAACCATGATAAATAAGAAAAATGAAAAAAAGGCAAAGAAATGCAAGAATCCATAATGATATTGGGCTTGGTTCAGTCACAAGGAAACCGGCTGTTCCCGGATTCATCCACCCCTCCAGCTGACTGCCTGTGGAATTCTGACTGAATTAACCTGAATATCGCAGTGAAACTCCGTTTGGAGGCAGTAAATAACTGTCACCTCAGCCAAAGTGTTCCATTTGATTTTCCAAAACACAAAAACTCCCCTTGGTCATGTTACCTGTAGATTTCTAAGCTTCAAAAGCCTATTTGTTGTGTTTTTTATTTCATAATAGCTACTCTGCCCAAACTCTTGTTTGTATTGTGTCAGAATACAACATTTGGGAAGGAAGAAGGCAAAACCAACTCAGACCCAGAAAACATTTTGGAAATTGCCGCTCAAGAAACCAAAAACAGCTGAGGCACGCAAAACAATGACAGCAAGCCAGAATTGCAACAAGCCAACAGCTGTGTCCTGTTTGAAAAAGACCATTGCCCCGGTGCCCTGAACTCAATATGCCAGCCTCAAAACCAAAGCTCACATCAGAAAATTCATTACAAACCATGATAAATAAGAAAACGGAGAAAAAAGCCAAAAAATGCAAGAATCCATAATGATATTGGGCTTGAGATAGTCGCAAGGAAACCGGCTGTTCCCGGATTCATCCACCCCTTCAGCGGACTGCCTGTGGAATTCTGACTGAATTAACCTGAATATCGCAGTGAAACTCAGTTTGGAGGCAATTAATATCTGTCACCTAGCCAAAGTGTTCCATTGTATTTTCCAAAACACAAAAACTCCCCTTGGTCGTGTTACCTGTAGATTTCTAAGCTTAAAACGCATATTTGTAGTGTTTTTTATTTCATAATGGCTACTTTAAACAAACTCTTGTTTGTATTGCGTCAGAATACAAAATTTGGGAAGGAAGAAGGCAAAACCAACTCAGACCCAGAAAACATTTAAGAAATTGCCGCTCAAAAAACCACAAATCGGCTGAGGCACTCAAAACAATGACAGCAAGGCAGAATTGGAGCAGGCCAACAGCTGTGCCCTGTTTCAAAAAGACCATTCCTCCGGTGCCCTGAACTCCATATTGCAGCCTCAAAACCAAAGCTCACATCAGAAAATTCATTTAAACCATGATAAATAAGAAAGATGAGAAAAAAGCCAAAGAAATGCAAGAATGCATAATGATATTGGGCTTGATTTAGTCTCAAGGAAACCGGCTGTTCCCGGATTCATCAACCCCTCCAGCTGACTGCCTGTGGAATTCTGACTGAATTTACCTGAAAATCGCAGTGAAACTCAGTTTGGAGGCAATTAATATCTGTCACCTCAGCCAAAGTGTTCCATTTGATTTTCCAAAACACAAAAACTCACCTTGGTCGTGTTACCTGTAGATTTCTAAGGTTCAAAAGACTATTTGTTGTGTTTTGTATTTCACACTGGCTACTCGCCCCAAACTCTTGTTTGTATGGCGTCAGAATACAACATTTGGGAAGGAAAAAGGCAAAACCAACTCAGACTCAGAAAACATGTAGGAAATTGCAGCTCAAGAAACCAAAAGTCAGCTGAGGCACTCAAAACAATAACAGCAAGCCAGAATTGGAGCAGTCCAAAAGCTGTGCCCTGTTTGAAAAAGACCATTCCTCTGGTGCCCTGAACTCAATATGCCAGCCTCAAAACCAAAGCTCACATCAGAAAATTCATTACAAACCATGAAAAATAAGGAAAATGAGAAAAAAGCCAAAGAATTCCAAGAATGCATAATGATATTGGGCTTGATTTAGTCTCAAGGAAACCGGCTGTTCCAGGATTCATCGACCACTGCAGCTGACTGCCTGTGGAATTCTGACTGAATTCAGCTGAAAATCGCAGTGAAACTCAGATTGGAGGCAATTAATATCTGTCACCTCAGCCAAAGTGTTCCATTTGATTTTACAAAACACAAAAACTCACCTTGGTCGTGTTACCTGTAGAGTTCTAAGCTTTAAATGACTATTTGTTGTGTTTTTTATTTCATAATGGCTACTTTAACCAAACTCTTGTTTGTATTGCATCAGAATACAACATTTGGGAAGGAAGAAGGCAAAACCAACTCACACCCAGAAATCATTTAGGAAATTGCCGCTCAAGAAACCAAAAGTCAGCAGAGGTACCCAAAGCAATGACATTAAACCAGATTGGAGCAAGCAAAGAGGTGTGCCCTGATAGAAAAAGAACCATTCTCTTCTGCACTGAAGTCTATATTGCAGCCTCAAAACCAAAGCTGATATCAGAAAATTCATTACAAACCATGATAAATAAGAAAAATGAGAAAAAAGCCAAAGAAATGCAAGAATACATAATGATATTGGGCTTGGTTCAGTCGCAAAGGAAACCGGCTGTTCCCGGATTCATCCACCCCTCCAGCTGACTGCCTGTGGAATTCTGACTGAATTAACCTGAATATCGCAGTGAAACTCCGTTTGGAGGCAGTAAATAACTGTCACCTCAGCCAAAGTGTTCCATTTGATTTTCCAAAACACAAAAACTCCCCTTGGTCATGTTACCTGTAGATTTCTAAGCTTCAAAAGCCTATTTGTTGTGTTTTTTATTTCATAATAGCTACTCTGCCCAAACTCTTGTTTGTATTGTGTCAGAATACAACATTTGGGAAGGAAGAAGGCAAAACCATCTCAGACCCAGAAAACATTTTGGAAATTGCCGCTCAAGAAAGCACTAATCGGCTGAGGCACTCAAAACAATGACAGCAAGCCAGAATTGGAGCAGGCCAACAGCTGTGCCATGTTTGAAAAAGACCATTGCCCCGGTGCCCTGAACTCCATATTGCAGCCTCAAAACCAAAGCTGACATCAGAAAATGCATTACAAACCATGATAAATAAGAAAAATGAGAAAAAAGCCAAACAAATGCAAGAATCCATAATGATATTGGGCTTGATTTAGTCGCAAGGAAACCGGCTGTTCCTGGATTCATCCACCCCTCCAGCTGACTGCCTGTGGAATTCTGACTGAATTAACCTGAAAATCGCAGTGAAACTCAGTTTGGGGGCAATTAATATCTGTCACCTCAGACCATTTTATTATCCAAAACACAAAAACTCCCCTTGGTCGTGTTACCTGTAGATTTCTAAGATTCAAACGCCTATTAGTTGTATTTTTTATTTCATAATGGCTACTCTGTCCAGAAAACATTTAAAATTTCCGCTCAAGGAGCCACAAATCGGCTGAGGTACTTAAAACAATGACAGCAAGCCAGAATTGGAGCAGGCCAACAGCTGTGCCCTGTTTGAAAAAGACCATTCCTCCGGTGCCCTGAACTCAATATGCCAGCCTCAAAACCAAAGCTCACATCAGAAAATTCATTACAAACCATGATAAATAAGAAAACAGAGAAAAAAGCCAAAAAATGCAAGAATCCATAATGATATTGGGCTTGAGTTAGTCGCAAGGAAACCGGCTGTTCCCGGATTCATCCACACCTTCAGCGGACTGCCTGTGGAATTCTGACTGAATTAACCTGAATATCGCAGTGAAACTCAGATTGCAGGCAATTAATATCTGTCACCTCAGCCAAAGTGTTCCATTTGATTTTACAAAACACAAAAACTCACCTTGGTCGTGTTACCTGTAGAGTTCTAAGCTTTAAATGACTATTTGTTGTGTTTTTTATTTCATAATGGCTACTTTAACCAAACTCTTGTTTGTATTGCATCAGAATACAACATTTGGGAAGGAAGAAGGCAAAACCAACTCACACCCAGAAATCATTTAGGAAATTGCCGCTCAAGAAACCAAAAGTCAGCAGAGGTACCCAAAGCAATGACATTAAACCAGATTGGAGCAAGCAAAGAGGTGTGCCCTGATAGAAAAAGAACCATTCTCTTCTGCACTGAAGTCTATATTGCAGCCTCAAAACCAAAGCTGATATCAGAAAATTCATTACAAACCATGATAAATAAGAAAAATGAGAAAAAAGCCAAAGAAATGCAAGAATCCATAATGATATTGGGCTTGGTTCAGTCGCAAAGGAAACCGGCTGTTCCCGGATTCATCCACCCCTCCAGCTGACTGCCTGTGGAATTCTGACTGAATTAACCTGAATATCGCAGTGAAACTCCGTTTGGAGGCAGTAAATAACTGTCACCTCAGCCAAAGTGTTCCATTTGATTTTCCAAAACACAAAAACTCCCCTTGGTCGTGTTACCTGTAGATTTCTAAGCTTCAAAAGCCTATTTGTTGTGTTTTTTATTTCATAATAGCTACTCTGCCCAAACTCTTGTTTGTATTGTGTCAGAATACAACATTTGGGAAGGAAGAAGGCAAAACCATCTCAGACCCAGAAAACATTTTGGAAATTGCCGCTCAAGAAACCACTAATCGGCTGAGGCACTCAAAACAATGACAGCAAGCCAGAATTGGAGCAGGCCAACAGCTGTGCCATGTTTGAAAAAGACCATTGCCCCGGTGCCCTGAACTCCATATTGCAGCCTCAAAACCAAAGCTGACATCAGAAAATGCATTACAAACCATGATAAATAAGAAAAATGAGAAAAAAGCCAAACAAATGCAAGAATCCATAATGATATTGGGCTTGATTTAGTCGCAAGGAAACCGGCTGTTCCTGGATTCATCCACCCCTCCAGCTGACTGCCTGTGGAATTCTGACTGAATTAACCTGAAAATCGCAGTGAAACTCAGTTTGGGGGCAATTAATATCTGTCACCTCAGACCATTTTATTATCCAAAACACAAAAACTCCCCTTGGTCGTGTTACCTGTAGATTTCTAAGATTCAAACGCCTATTAGTTGTATTTTTTATTTCATAATGGCTACTCTGTCCAGAAAACATTTAAAATTTCCACTCAAGGAGCCACAAATCGGCTGAGGTACTTAAAACAATGACAGCAAGCCAGAATTGGAGCAGGCCAACAGCTGTGCCCTGTTTGAAAAAGACCATTCCTCCGGTGCCCTGAACTCAATATGCCAGCCTCAAAACCAAAGCTCACATCAGAAAATTCATTACAAACCATGATAAATAAGAAAACAGAGAAAAAAGCCAAAAAATGCAAGAATCCATAATGATATTGGGCTTGAGTTAGTCGCAAGGAAACCGGCTGTTCCCGGATTCATCCACCCCTTCAGCGGACTGCCTGTGGAATTCTGACTGAATTAACCTGAATATCGCAGTGAAACTCAGTTTGGAGGCAATTAATATCTGTCACCTAGCCAAAGTGTTCCATTGTATTTTCCAAAACACAAAAACTCCCCTTGGTCGTGTTACCTGTAGATTTCTAAGCTTCAAAAGCCTATTTGTTGTGTTTTTTATTTCATAATAGCTACTCTGCCCAAACTCTTGTTTGTATTGCGTCAGAATACAAAATTTGGGAAGGAAGAAGGCAAAACCAACTCAGACCCAGAAAACATTTTGGAAATTGCCGCTCAAGAAAGCACTAATCGGCTGAGGCACTCAAAACAATGACAGCAAGCCAGAATTGGAGCAGGCCAACAGCTGTGCCGTGTTTGAAAAAGACCATTGCCCCGGTGCCCTGAACTCCATATTGCAGCCTCAAAACCAAAGCTGACATCAGAAAATGCATTACAAACCATGATAAATAAGAAAAATGAGAAAAAAGCCAAACAAATGCAAGAATCCATAATGATATTGGGCTTGATTTAGTCGCAAGGAAACCGGCTGTTCCTGGATTCATCCACCCCTCCAGCTGACTGCCTGTGGAATTCTGACTGAATTAACCTGAAAATCGCAGTGAAACTCAGTTTGGGGGCAATTAATATCTGTCACCTCAGCCAAAGTGTTCCATTTCATTTTCCAAAACACAAAAACTCACCTTGGTCGTGTTACCTGTAGATTTCTAAGCTTCTAACACCTATTTGTTGTGTTTTTTATTTCATAATGGCTGCTCTGTCCAAACTCTTGTTTGTAATGCGACAGAATACAAAATTTGGGAAGGAAGAAGGCAAAACCAACTCAGACCCAGAAAACATTTAGGAAATTGCCACTCAACAAACCAAAATTGAGCTGAGGCATGCAAAACAAGGACAGCAAGCCAGAATTGGAGCAAGCCAAGAGCTGTGCCCTGTTTAAAAAAAAAAACCTTCCTCTTGTGCCCTAAACTCCATATTGCAGCCTCAAAACCAAATCTCACATCAGAAAATTCATTACAAAGCAGGATAAATCAAAAAATGAGAAAAATGCCAAAGAAATACAGGAGACCTTTCTGATATTGGGCTGGATTTAGTCGCAAGGAAACCGGCTGCTCCCAGATTCATCCAACCCTCCTGCTGACTGCCTGTGGAATTCTCACTGAATTAACCTGAAAATCGCAGTCAAACTCAGTTTGGAGGCCATTAATATCTGTGACCTCAACAAAGTGTTCCATTTTATTTTCCAAAACACAAATACTCACCTTGGTCGTGTTTCGAGTAGAGTTATAAGCTTCAAACGCCTATTTGTTGTGTTTTTTATTTCATAATGACTGCTCTGTCCAAACTCTTGTTTGTATTCCATCAGAATACAAAATTTGGGAAGGAAGAAGGCAAAACCAACTCAGACCCTGAAAACATTTAGGACATTGTGGCTCAAGAAACCACAAATCGGCTGAGGCACCCAAAACAATGACAGCAAGCCAGAATTGGAGCAAGCCAACATCTGTACCCTGTTTGAAAAAGGCCATTCCTCCGGTGCCCTGAACGCCATATTGCCGCCTCAAAACCAAAGCTCACATCAGAAATTTTATTACAAACCATGATAAATAAGAAAAAGGAGAAAAAAGCCAAAGAAATGCAAGAATCCTTAATGATATTGGGCTTGATTTAGTCGCAAGGAAACCAGCTGTTCCCGGATTCATCCACCCCTCCAGCTGACTGCCTGTGGAATTATGACTGAATTAACCTGAAAATCGCAGTGAAACTCAGTTTGGAGGCAATTAATATCTGTCACCTCAGCCAAAGTGTTCCATTTGATTTTCCAAAACACAAAACTTCACTTTGGTCGTGTTACCTGTAGATTTCTAAGCTTCAAACGCCTTTTTGTTGTGTTTTTTATTTCCTAATGGCTACTCTGCTGAAACTCTTGTTTGTATTGCGTCAGAATACAAATTTGGGAAGGAAGAAGGCAAAACCAACTCAGACCCAGAAAACCTTTAGGAAATTGCCGCTCAAGAAACCACAAATCGGCTGAGGCACTCATAACAATGACAGCAAGCCAGAATTGGAGCAGCACAACAGCTGTGCCCTGTTTGAAAAAGACCATACCTCTGGTGCCCTGAACTCCATATTGCAGACTCAAAACCAAAGCTGACATCAGAAAATTCATTACAAACCATGATAAATAAGAAAAATGAGAAAAAAGCCAAAGAAATGCAAGAATCCATAATGACATTGGGCTTGATTCAGTCGCAAGGAAACGGGCTGTTCCCGGATTCATCCACCCCTCCAGCTGACTGCCTGTGGAATTCTGACTGAATTCACCTGAAAATCGCAGTGAAACTCAGTTTGGAGGCAATTAATATCTGTCACCTCAGCCAAAGTGTTCCATTTCATTTTCCAAAACACAAAAACTCACCTTGGTCGTGTTACCTGTAGATTTCTAAGCTTCAAACGCCTATTTGTTGTGTTTTTTATTTCATAATGGCTACTCTGCCCAAACTTTTGTTTCTATTGCGTCAGATTACAAAATTTGGGAAGGAAGAAGGCAAAACCAACTCAGACCCAGAAAACATTTAGGAAATTGCCGCTCAAGCAACAAAGGGCCGCTGAGGAAGCCAAAACCTTGAAAGCAAGACAGAATTGGAGCAAGCCAACAGCTGTGCCCTGATTGAAAAAGACCCTTCCTCCGGTGTCCTGAACTCGATATTGCAACCTCAAAACCAAACCTCAGATCAGAAAATTCATTACAAACCATGATAAATAGGAAAAATCAGAAAAAATCCAAAGAAATGCAGGAGTTCTTAGTGATATTGGGCTTGATTTATTCCCTTGTTAATGGCTGTTTCCAGATTCTTCTATACCTCCCAACTGAGTGTCTGTGGTTTCTGCTGAATTAAAATGAAATTCGCTGTGAAACTCGGTTTGGAGGCAATTAATATCTGTCACCTCAGCAAAAGTGTTCCATATCTTTTTACAAAACACAAAATCTCACCTTGGTCGTGTTACCTGTAGCTTTCAAAAGCCTATTTGATGTGTTTTTTATTTCATAATGTCAATTCTGTCCAAACTCTTGTTTGTATTGCGTCACAATACAAAATTTGGGAAGTAAGAGGACAAAACCATCTGAGACTCAGAAAACGTTTAGGAAATTGCCACTCAAGAAACCTCAAATCGGCGGAGGCACCCAAAACAATGACAGCAAGCCAGAATTGGAGCAAGCCAGCAGCTGTGCCCTGATTGAAAAAGACCATTCCTCCGGTGCCCTGATCTCCATATTGCAGCCTCAAAACCAAAGCTCACATCAGAAAATTCATGACAAACCTTCATACATAAGAAAAATGAGAAAATACCCAAAAATGCAAGAATCCAGAATGATATTGGGCTGGATTTGTTCGCAAGGAAACCGGCTGTTCCCGGATTCATCCAACCCTGCAGCTGACTGCCTGTGGAATTCTGACTGAATTAACCTGAAAATCGCAGTGAAACTCAGTTTGGAAGAAATTAATAACTGTCACCTCAGCTAAAGTGTTCCACTTTATTTTCTAAAACACAAAAACTCACCTCGGTCGTGTTACCTGTAGATTTCTAAGCTTCAAACGCCTATTTGTTGTGTTTTTTGTTTCATAATGGCTACTCTGCCCAAACTCCTGTTTGTATTTGGGCAGAATACAAATATTGGGAAGGAAGAAAGCAAAACCAACTCAGACCCAGAAAACATTTAGGAAATTGCCGCTCAAGCAACAAAGGGCTGCTGAGGAACCCAAATCTTTGAAAGCAAGACAGAATTGGAGCAAGCCAACAGCTGTGCCCTGATTGAAAAAGACCATTCCTCCGGTGTCCTGAACTCGATATTGCAACCTCAAAACCAAACCTCAGATCAGAAAATTCATTACAAACCATGATAAATAAGAAAAATCAGAAAAAATCCAAAGAAATGCAGGAGTTCTTAGTGATATTGGGCTTGATTTATTCCCTTGTTAATGGCTGTTTCCAGATTCTTCTACACCTCCCAGCTGAGTGTCTGTGGTTTCTGACTGAATTAAAATGAAATTCGCTGTGAAACTCGGTTTGGAGGCAATTAATATCTGTCACCTCAGCAAAAGTGTTCCATGTCTTTTTACAAAACACAAAATCTCACCTTGGTCGTGTTACCTGTAGCTTTCAAAAGCCTATTTGATGTGTTTTTTATTTCATAATGTCTACACTGTCCAAAGTCTTGTTTGTATGCCATCAGAAAAGAAAATTTGGGAAGGAAGAAGGCAAAACCAACTCAGACCCAGAAAACATTTAGGAAATTGCCACTCAAGAAACCGAAAGTCAGCTGAGGCACCCAAATAAATGGCAGCAAGCCAGAATTGGAGCAGGCCAACAGCTGTGTCCTGTTTGAAAAAGACCATTCCTCCGGTGCCCTGAACTCCATATTGCAGCCTCAAAACCAAAGATCACATCCGAAAATTCATTACAAACCATGATAAATAAGAAAGATGAGAAAAAAGCCAAAGAAATGCAAGAATCCATAATGATATTGGGCTTGATTTAGTCGCAAGGAAACCGGCTGTTCCCGGATTCATCCACCCCTCCAGCAGACAGCTTGTGGAATTCTGACTGAATTAACCTGAAAATCGCAGTGAAACTCAATTTGGAGGCAATTAATATCTGTCACCTCAGCCAAAGTGTTCCATTTGATTTTCCAAAACACAAAAACTCACCTTGGTTGTGTTACCTGTAGATTTCTAAGCTTCAAACGCCTATTTGTTGTGTTTTTTATTTCATAATGGCTACTCTGTCCAAACTCTTCTTTGTATTGCGTCAGAATACAACATTTGGGAAGGAAGAAGGCAAAACCAACTCAGACCCAGAAAACATTTAGGAAATTGCCGCTCAAGAAACAAAGGGCCGCTGAGGAAGCCAAAACCTTGATAGCAAGACAGAATTGGAGCAAGCCAACAGCTGTGCCCTGATTGAAAAAGACCATTCCTCCGGTGTCCTGAACTCGATATTGCAACCTCAAAACCAAACCTCAGATCAGAAAATTCATTACAAACCATGATAAATAAGAAAAATCAGAAAAAAATCCAAAGAAGTGCAGGAGTTCTTAGTGATATTGGGCTTGATTTATTCCCTTGTTAATGTCTGTTTCCAGATTCTTCTATACCTCCCAGCTGAGTGTCTGTGGTTTCTGACTGAATTAAAATGAAATTCGCTGTGAAACTCGGTTTTGAGGCAATTAATATCTGTCACCTCAGCAAAAGTGTTCCATATCTTTTTCCAAAACACAAAATCTCACCTTGGTCGTGTTACCTGTAGCTTTCAAAAGCCTATTTGATGTGTTTTTTATTTCATAATGTCAATTCTGTCCAAAATCTTGCTTGTATTACGTCAGAATACAAAATTTGGGAAGGAAGAGGACAAAAACAACTGAGACTCAGAAAACGTTTAGGAAATTGCCACTCAAGAAACCTCAAATCGGCGGAGGCACCCAAAACAATGACAGCAAGCCAGAATTGGAGCAAGCCAGCTACTGTGCCCTGATTGAAAAAGACCATTCCTCCGGTGCCCTGAACTCCATATTGCAGCCTCAAAACCAAAGCTCACATCAGAAAATTCATTACAAACCATGATAAATAAGAAATATCAGAATAAAGCCAAAGAAATTCAAGAATCCATAATGATATTGGGCTTCATTTAGTTGCAATGAAACCGGCTATTCCCGGATTCATCCACCCCTCCAGCTGACTGCCTGTGGAATTCTGACTGAATTAACCTGAACGGAGGCAGTTAATATCTGTCACCACAGCCAACTTGTTCCATTTGATTTTCCAAAACACACAATCTCACCTTGGTCGTGTTACCTGTATCTTCAAAAGCCTATTTGTTGTGTTTTTTATTTCCTAATGGCTACTCTGTCCAAACTCTTGTTTGTATTGTGTCAGAATACAAAATTTGGGAAGGAAGAAGGAAAACCAACTCAGACCAAGAAAACATTTAGGATATTGATGCTCAAGAAACTTCAAATCGGTGGAGGCACCCAAAACAATGACAGCAAGCCAGAATTGGAGCAAGCCAACAGCTGTGACCTGATTGAATAAGAACCTTCCTCTTGTGCCCTGAACTCCATATGCCAGCCTCAAAACCAAAGCTCACATCAGAAAATTCATTACAAACCACTAAAATTAAGAAAAATGAGAAAAAGGCCAAAGAAATTCACGAATTCATAATGATATTGGGCTTGATTTAGTCGCAAGGAAACCGTATATTCCCAGATTCATCCACCTCTCCAGCTGATGCCTGAGGAATATTGACTGAATTAACCTGAACGGAGGCAGTTAATATCTGTCACCACAGCCAAAGTGTTCCATTTCATTTTCCAAAACAAAAACTCACCTTGGTCGTGTTACCTGTAGCTTTCAAAAGCCTATTTGATGTGTTTTTTTATTTCATAATGGCTATTCTGTCCAAACTCTTGTTTCTGTTGCGTCAGAATACAAAATTTGGGAAGGAAGAGGACAAAACCAACTGAGTCTCAGAAATCGTTTAGGAAATTGCCACTCAAGAAACCTCAAATCGGCGGAGGCACCCAAAACAATGACAGCAAGCCAGAATTGGAGCAGGCCAACAGCTGTGCCCTGATTGAAAAAGACCATTCCTCCGGTGCCCTGAACTCCATACTGCAGCCTCAAAACCAAAGCTCACATCAGAAAATTCATTAGAAACCATGATAAATAAGAAAAATGAGAAAATAGACAAAGAAATGCAAGAATCAAGAATGATATTAGGCTGGATTTAGTTGCAAGGAAACCGGCTGTTCCCGGATTCATCCACCCATCCAGCTGACTGCCTGTGGAATTCTGACTGAATTAACCTGAACGGAGGCAGTTAATATCTGTCACCACAGCCAAAGTGTTCCATTTTATTTTCCAAAACACAAAATCTCACCTTGGTCGTGTTACCTGTATCTTCAAAAGCCTATTTGTTGTGTTTTTTATTTCCTAATGGCTACTCTGTCCAAACTCTTGTTTGTATTGTGTCAGAATACAAAATTTGGGAAGGAAGAAGGAAAACCAACTCAGACCCAGAAAACATTTAGGAAATTGCCACTCAAGAAACCACAAATCGGCTGAGGCACCCAAAACAATGACAGCAAGCCAGAATTGGAGCAAGCCAACAGCTGTGCCCTGATTGAAAAAGAACCTTCCTCTTGTGCCCTGAACTCAATATGCCAGCCTCAAAACCAAAGCTCACATCAGAAAATTCATTACAAATCATGATAAATAAGAAAAATGAGAAAATAAGTCAAAGAAATGCAAGAATCCAGAATGATATTGGCCTTGATACTGTCGCAAGGAAACCGGCTGTTCCCAGATTCATCCACCCCTCCAGCTGACAGCCTGTGGAATTCTGACTGAATTAACCTGAACGAAGGCAGTTAATATCTGTCACCACAGCCTAAGTGTTCCATTTTATTTTTTCAAAACACAAAATCTCACCTTGGTCGTGTTACCTGTAGCTTAAAACACCTATTTGATGTGTTTTTTATTTCATAATGGCTACTCTGCCCAAACTCTTGTTTGTATTGCGTCAGAATACAAAATTTGGGAAGGAAGAAGGCAAAACCAACTCAGACCCAGAAAACTTTTAGGAAATTGCCATTCAAAAATCCAAATTCAGCTGAGGCACCCAAAACAATGACAGCAAACCAGAATTGGAGCAGGCCAACAGCTGTGCCCTGTTTGGAAAAGACCATTCCCCCGGTGGCCTGAACTCCATATTGCAGCCTCAAAACCAAAGCTCACATCAGAAAATTCATTACAAATCATGATAAATAAGAAAGATGAGAAAAAAGCCAAAGAAATGCAAGAATCCATAATGATATTGGGCTTGATTTAGTCGCAAGGAAACCATCTTTCCCGGATTCATCCACCCCTCCAGCTGACTGCCTGTGGAATTCTGACAGAATTAACCTGAAAATCGCAGTGAAACTCAGTTTGTAGGCAATTAATATGTGTCACCTCAGCCAAAGTGTTCCATTTGATTTTCCAAAACACAAAATCTCACCTTGGTCGTGTTACCTGTAGATTTCTAAGCTTCAAACTCCTATTTCTTGTGTTTTTTTTTTTTTATTTCATAATGGCTACTCTGTCCAACCTCTTGTTTGTATGGCGTCAGAATACAAAATTTGGGAAGGAAGAAGGCAAAACCAACTCTGACCCAGAAAATATTTAGGAAATTGCCACTCAACACTCAAAACTCAGCTGAGGCACCCAAAACAATGACAGCAAGCCTGAACTGGAGCAAGCAAATGGCTGTGCCCTGTTAGAAAAAGAACCTTGCTCTTGTGCCCTGAACTCCATATTGCAGACTCAAAACCAAAGCTCACATCAGAAAATTCACTACAAACCATGATACATAAGAAAAATGAGAAAAAAGCCAAAGAAATGCAAGAATCCATAATGATATTGGGCTTGATTTAGTCTCAAGGAAATCAGCTCTTCCCAGATTCATCCCCCCCTCCAGCTGACTACCTGTGGAATTTTGACTGCATTAACCTGAAAATCACAGTGAAACTCAGTTTGGAAGCAATTAATATCTGTCACCTCAGCCAAAGTGTTCCATTTGATTTTCCAAAACACAAAAACTCACCATGGTCGAGTTACCTGTAGATTTCTAAGCTTCAAAAGCATATTTGTTGTGTTGTTTATTTCATAATGGCTACTCTGTCCAAACTCTTTTTGTACTGCGACAGAATACAAAATTTGGGAAGGAAGAAGGCAAAACCAACTCAGACCCAGAAAACATTCAGGAAATTGCCTCTCAATAAACCAAAATTCAGCAGAGGTACCCAAACCAATTACATTAAACCAGAATTGGAGCAAGCAAAGAGCTGTGCCCTGATTGAAAAAGAACCATCCTCTTCTGCCCTGAACTCCATCTTCCAGACTCAAAACCAAAGCTCACATCAGAAAATTCATTACACACCATGATAAATAAGAAAAATGAGAATAAATCCAAAGAAATGCAAGATTCCATAATGATATTAGGTTTGATTTAGTCGCAAGGAAACCGGTTGTTCCCAGATTCATCCACCCCTCCAGCTGACTGCCTGTGGAATTCTGACTGAATTAACCTGAAAATCACAGTGAAACTCAGTTTGGAGGCAATTAATATCTGTCACCACAGCCAAAGTGTTCCATTTTATATTCCAAAACACAAAAACTCACCTTGGTCATGTTATCAGTAGATGTCTAAGCTTCAAACGCCTATTTGTTGTGTTTTTTATTTCATAATGGCTACTCTGTCTAAACTCTTGTTTGTATTGCGTCAGAAGCAACATTTGAAGGAAGAAGGCAAAACCAACTCAGACCCAGAAAACATTTAGGAACTTGCCGCTCAAGAAAGCAAACTCAGCTGAGGCACCCAAACCAATGACAGTAAGCCAGAATTGGAGCAAGCAAAGGTCTGTGCCCTGATTGAATGTGGCCATTCCTCCGGTGCCCTGAACTCCATCCTGCAGACTCAAAACCAAAGCTCAAATGAGAAAATTCATTACAAACCATCATGAATAAGAAAAATGAGAAAAAAGCCAAAGAAATGCAAGAATCCATAATGATATTGGGCTTGATTCAGTCGCAAGGAAACCGGCTGTTCCCAGATTCATCCACCCCTCCATCTGGCTACCTGTGGAATTCGACTGAATTAACCTGAACATCGCAGTGAAACTCAGTTTGGAGGCAATTAATATCTGTCACCTCAGTCAAAGTGTTCCATTTGATTTTCCAAAACACAAAAACTCACCTTGGTCGTGTTTTCTGTACATGTATAACCTTGAAATGCTTGTTTGTTGTGTTTTTTATTTCATAATGGCTACTCTGCCAAAACTCTTGTTTGTATTGCATCAGAATACAAAATTTGGGAAGGAAGAAGGAAAAACCAACTCAGACCCAGAAAACATTTAGGAAAATGCCACTCAAGAAACCACAAATCGGCTGAGGCACCCAAAACAATGACAGCAAGCCAGAATTGGAGCAAGCCAACAGCTATGCCCTGACTGAAAATGACCATTCCTCTTGTGCCCTGAACTCCATATGCCAGCCTAAAAACCAAAGCGCACATCAGAAAATTCATTACAAACCATGATAAATAAGAAAAATAAGAGCCAAAGAAATGCAAGAATCCATAATGATATTGGGCTTGATTTAGTCGCAAGGAAACCGGCTGTTCCCGGATTCATCTACCCCTCCAGGTGACTGCCTGTGGAATTCTGACAGAATTAACCTGAATATCGCAGTGAAACTCAGTTTGGAGGCAATTAATATCTGTCACCTAGCCAAAGTGTTCCATTTGACTTTCCAAAACACAAAAACTCACCTTGGTCGTGTTACCTGTAGATTTCTAAGCTTCAAACGCCTATTGGTTGTGTTTTTCATTCCATAATGGCTACTCTGTCCAAACTCTTGTTTGTATGCCGTCAGAATACAAAATTTGGGAAGGAAGAAGGCAAAACCAACTCAGACCCAGAAAACATTTAGGAAATTGCCACTCAAGAAACCAAAAGTCAGCTGAGGCTCCCAAAATAATGACAGCAACCAGAATTGGAGCAAGCCAACAGCTGTGCCCTGATGGAAAACGGCCATTCCTCCGGTGCCCTGAACTCCATATTGCAGCTTCAAAACCAAAGCTGACATCAGAAAATTCATTACAAACCATGATAAATAAGACAAATGAGAAAAAAGACAAAGAAATGCAAGAATCCATAATGATATTGGGCTTGATTTATTCGCAAGGATACCGGTTGTTCCCAGTTCATCCACCCCTCCAGCTGACTGCCTGTGGAATTGTCACTGAATTCACCTGAAAATCGCAGTGAAACTCAGTTTGGAGGCAATTAATATCTGTCACCTCAGCCAAAGCGTTCCATTTTATGTTCCAAAACACAAAAACTCACCATGGTCGTGCTACCTGTAGATTTCTAAGCTTCAAACGCCTATTTCTTGTGTTTTTTATTTCATAATGGCTACTCTGCCCAAACTCTTGTTTGTATGGCATCAGAAAAGATAATTTAGGAAGGCAGACAGCAAAACCAACTCAGACCCAGAAAACCCATAATGATATTGGGCTGGATTTATTCACAAGGATACCGGCTGTGCCCAGATTCATCCACCCCTACAGCTGACTGCCTGTGGAATTGTGACTGAATTCACCTGAAGTTAGCCGCGGCACCCAAAACAATGACGGGAAGGAAGAATTGGAGCAGGCCAACAGCTGTGCCCTGTTTGAAAAAGACCATTCCTCTTGTGCCCTGAACTCCATATGCCAGCCTCAAAACCAAAGCTCACATCAGAAAATTCATCACGAACCATGATAAATAAGAAAAAGGTGAAAAAAGCCAAAGAAATGCAAGAATCCATAATGATATTCAGCTTGATTTCGTCACAAGGAAACCGGCTGTTCCCGGATTCATCCACCCCTCCAGCGGACTGCCTGTGGAACTCTGACGGAATTCACCTGAAAATCGCAGTGAAACTCAGTTTGGAGGCAATTACTATCTGTAACCTCAGCCAAAGTGTTCCATTTGATTTTCTAAAACACAAAAACTCACCTTGGTCGTATTACCTGTAGATTTCTAAGCTTTAAACGCATATTTGTAGTGTTTTTTATTTCATAATGGCTACTCTGCCCAAACTCTTGTTTGCATGCCATCAGAAAAGAAAATTTGGGAAGGAAGAAGGCAAAACCAACTCAGTCCCAGCAAACATTTAGGAAATTGCCGCTCAAGAAACCAAAATTCAGCTGAGGCACCCAAAGAAATGACAGCAAGCCAGATTTGGAGCAGGCCAACAGCTATGCCCTGTTTGAAAAAGAGTATTCCTCCGGTACCCTGAACTCCATATGCCAGCCTCAAAACCAAAGCTCACATCAGAAAATTCATTACAAACCATGATAAATAAGTAAAATGAGAAAAAAGCCAAAGAAATGCAAGAATCCATAATGACATTGGGCTTGATTGAGTCGCAAGGAAACCGGCTGTTCCCAGATTCATCCACCACTCCTGCTGACTGCCTGTGGAATTCTGACTGAATTAACCTGAAAATCGCAGTGAAACTCACTTTGGAGGCAATATATATCTGTGACCTCAGCCAAAGTATTCCATTTGATTTTCCAAAACATAAAAACTCACCTTGGTTATGTTACCTGTAGATTTCTAAGCTTCAAAGGCCTATTTGTAGTGTTTTTTAATTCATAATGGCAACTCTGTCCAAACTATTGGTTGTAACGTGTCAGAATACAATATTTGGGAAGGAAGAAGGCAAAACCAACTAAGATCCAGAAAACATTTAGTAAATTGCCACTCAAGAAACCAAAAGTCAGCTGAGGCACCCAAAACAATGACAGCAAGCCAGAATTGGAGCATGCCAACAGCTGTGCCCTGATTGAAAAAGAACCTTCCTCTGGTGACCTGAACTCAATATGCCAGCCTCAAAACCAAAGCTCACATCAAAAAATTCATTACAAACCATGATAAATAAGAAAAATGAGAAAAAAGCGAAAGAAATGCAAGAATCCATAATGATATTGGGCTGGATTTAGTCGCAAGGAAACCGGCTATTCCCGGATTCATCCACCGCTCCTGCTGATTGCCTGTGGAATTCTGACTGAATTCACCTGAAAATCGCAGTGAAACTCAGTTTGGAGGCAATTAATATCTGTCTCCTCAGGCAAAGTGTTCCATTTGATTTTCCAAAACACAAGAACTCACCTTGGTCGTGTTACCTGTAGATTTCTAAGCTTCAAACGCCTATTTGCTGTGTTTTTCATTACAAAATGGCTACTCTGCCCAAACTCTTGTTTGTATTGTGGCAGAATACAAAATTTGGGAAGGAAGAAGGCAAAACCAACTCAGACGCAGAAAACATTTAGGATATTGCCGCTCAAGAAACCACAAATCGTCTGAGGCTCCCAAAACAATGACAGCAAGCCAGAATTGGAGCAGGCCAAGAGCTGTGCCCTGTTTGAAAAAGACCATTCCCAGCCGGCTCCGCGGCTCATTAAGCTAATCCTCCACCTAGCGGCCCCAGCACACCAGGTTCTAGTCCCGGTCTGGGTGCGGATTCTGTCCCGGTTGCCCCTCTTCCAGGCCAGCCCTCTGCTGTGGCCAGGGAGTGCAGTGGAGGATGGCCCAAGTGCTGGGGCACTGCACCCCATGGGAGACCAGGAAAAGCACCTGGCTCCTGGTTCCTGCAATCGGATCAGCGCGGTGCGCCCGCCGCAGCACACTGGCCGCGGCGGCCATTGGAGGGTGAACCAACGGCAAAGGAAGAAATTTCTCCCTGTCTCTCTCTCTCACTGTCCACTCTGCCTGTCAAGAAAAAAAAAAAAAGGAAAAAGACCATTCCCCCGGATCCTGAACTCCATATTGCAGCTTCAAAACCAAAGCTCACCTCAGAAAATTCATTACAAACCATGATAAATAAGTAAAATAAGAAAAAGGTCAAATAAATGCAAGAATCCATTATGATATTGGGCTTGATTCACTCGAAGGAAACAGGCTGTTCCAGGATTCATCCACCCCTGCAGCTGACTGCCTGTGGTATTCTGACTGAATTAACCTGAAAATCACAGTGAAACTCAGTTTGGAGGCAATTAATATCTGTCACCTCAGCCAAAGTGCTCCATTTGATTTTCCAAAACACAAAAACTCACCTTGGTCGTGTTACCTGTAGATTTCTAAGCTTCAAACGGCTATTTGTTGTGTTTTTTTATTTCATAATACCTACTCTGTCCAAACTCTTGTTTGTATTGCATCAGAATACAAAATTTGGGAAGGAAGAAGGCAAAACCAACACAGACCCAAAAAACATCTAGTAAATTGACACACTAGAATCCACAAATTTGCTGAAGCACTCAAAACATTGACAGCAAGCCAGAATTGGAGGAGGCCAACAGCTGTGCCCTGATTGAAAAGAACCATCCTCTTGTTCCCTGAACCCAATATGCCAGCCTTAAAACCAGAGCTCACATCAGAAAATTTATTACAAACCATGATACATAAGAGAAATGAGAAAAAGCCAAAGAAATGCAAGAATCCATAATGATATTGGGCTTGATTTAGTCGCAAGGAAACCGGCTGTTCCTGGATTCATCCACCCCTGCAGCTGAATGCCTGTGGAATTCTGATGGAATTAACCTGAAAATCACAGGGAAACTCAGTTTGGAGGCAATTAATATCTGTCACCTCAGCCAAAGTGTTCCATTTTCTTTTCCAAAACACAAAAACTCACCTTGGTCGTGTTACCTGTAGATTTCTGAGCTTCAAACGCCTATTTGTTGTACTTTTTATTTCATAATAGCTACTCTGTCCAAACTCTTGTTTGTATTGCATCAGAATACAAAATTTGGGAAGGAAGAAGGCAAAACCAACTCAGACCCAGAAAATATTTAGGAAATTACTGCTCAAGAAACCAAAAGTAAGCTGAGGCATGCAGAACAATGACAGCAAGACAGAATTGGAGCAAGCCAACAGCTGTGCCCTGATTGAAAAAGAACCTTCCTCTTGTGCACTGAACTCAATATGCCAGCCTCAAAACCAAAGCTCACATCAGAAAATTCATTACAAACCACGATAAATAAGGGAAATCTGAGAAAGCCAAAGAAATTCAAGAGTCCTTTGTGGTATTTGGCTGGATTTAGACACAAGGAAACTGGCTGTTTCGGGATTCATCCCACCATTAAACAGACTGACTTTGGAATTCTGATTGAATTCACCTCAAAATTGCACTCACACTCAATTTGGAGGAAATTAGTATCTGTCCCCTCAGCAGAAGGGGTCCATGTCACTTTCCAAAACACAGAAACTCATCTTGATTGTGTTGCCTGTACAGTTCTAATCCTGAAAGGCCAATTTGCTTTGTTTTTTTTTTTTTCTTTCATAATGGCTACTCTCTAAAAATCTTGCTTGTATTGCATCAGAATACAAAATTTGGGAATAAGAAGGCAAAAGTAACTCAGACCCAGAAAACATTTAGGATATTGCCACTCAAGAATCCACAAATCAGCTGAGGCACCCAAAACAATGACAGCAAGCCAGAATTGGAGCAACCCAACAGCTGTGCCCTGATTGAAAAACAACCCTCCTCTTGTGCCCTGAACTCAATATGCCAGCATAAAACCAAAGCTCACATCAGAAAATTCATTACAAACCATGATAAATAAGAAAAATGAGAAAAAGCCAAAGAAATGCAAGAATCCATAATGATATTGGGCTTGATTTAGTCGCATGGAAATCGGCTCGTCCAAGATTCATCCCCCCCTCCAGCTGACTGCCTGTGGAATTCTGACTGAATTAACCTGAAAATCGCAGTGACAATCAGTTTGGAGGCAATTACTATCTGTCACCTCAGCCAAAGTGTTCCACTTTATTTTCCAAAACAAAAAAATTCACTTGGTCTTGTTACCTGTAGATGTATAAGCTTCAAACACCTATTTGTTGTGTTTTTTATTTCATAATGGCTACTCTGTCCAAACTCTTGTTTGTATTGCCTCAGAATACAAAATTTGGGAAGGAAGAAGGCAAAACCAACTCAGACCCAGAAAACATTTAGGAAATTGCCGCTCAAGAAACCAAAATCAGCTGAGGCACCCAAAACAATGACAGCAAGCCAGAATTGGAGCAAGCCAACAGCTGTGCCCTGTTTGAAATAGAACCATCCTCTTGTGCCCTGAACTCAATATGCCAGCCTCAAAACCAAAGCTCACATCAGAATATTCTTTACAAACCATGATAAATAAGAAAAATGAGAAAAAAGCCAAGGAAATGCAAGAGTCCTTTGTGATATTTGGCTAGATTTAGTTGCAAGGAAACTGGCTGTTTCCAGATTCATCCCCCCCTTCCACAGAATGACTTTGGAATTCTGATTGAATTCACTGCAAAATCGCACTCACACTCAATTTGGAGGGAATTAGTATCAGTCCCCTCAGCAGAAATGTTCTATGTCATTTTCCAAAACAAGGAAACTCATCTTGGTGGTATTGCCTGTAGATTTCTAATCCTGAAAGGGCAATTCTTTATGCTTTTTTTTTCTTTCATAATGGCTACTCTGTCCAAAATCTTCCTTATATTGCATCAGAATACAAAATTTGGGAATAAGATGGCAAAACCGACTCAGACCCAGAAAACATTTAGGAAATTGGCACTCAAGAAACCACAAATCGGCTGAGGCACCCAAAACAATGACAGCAAGCCAGAATTGGAGCAAGCCAACAGCTGTGCCCTGATTGAAATACAACCCTCCTCTTGTGCCCTGAACTCAATATGCCAGCTTAAAACCAAAGCTCACATCAGAAAATTCATTACAAACCATGATAAATAAGAAAAATGAGAAAAAAGGCAAAGAAATGCAAGAATACATAATGATATTGGGCTGGATTTAGTCACAAGGAAACCGGCTGTTTCCGGATTCATCCACACCTCCCAGCTGAGTGTCTGTGGTTTCTGACTGAATTAACATAAAAATCGCAGTGAAACTCAGTTTGGAGGCAATTACTATCTGTCACCTCAGCCAAAGTATTCCATTTGATTTTCCAAAACACAAAAACTCACCTTGGTCGTGTTACCTGTAGATTTCTAAGCTTCAAACACTTATGTGTTGTGTTGTTTATTTCATAATGGCTACTCTGTCCAAACTCTTTTTGTACTGCGACAGAATACAAAATTTGGGAAGGAAGAAGGCAAAACCAACTCAGACCCAGAAAACATTCAGGAAATTGCCTCTCAAGAAACCAAAAGTCAGCTGAGGCACCCAAAACAATGACAGCAAGCCAGAATTGGAGCAAGCCAACAGCTGTGCCCTGATTGAAAAAGAACCTTCCTCTTGTGCCCTGAACTCAATATGCCAGCCTCAAAACCAAAGCTCAAACCAGAAAATTCATTACAAACCATGATAAATCAGGGAAATGTGAAAAAGCCAAAGAAATGCAAGAGTCCTTTTTGATAATTATCTGGAATTACACAATAGAAAACTGGCTATTTCCAGATTCATCCCCCCCTTCCACAGACTGACTTTGGAATTCTGATTGAATTCACCTCAAAATCACACTCACACTCCATTTGGAGGGAATTAGAATCTGTCCCCTCAGCAGAAGGGTTCCATGTCATTTTCCAAAACACAGAAACTCATCTTGCTCATGTTGCCTGTAGATATCTGATCCTGAAAGGGTAATTTGCTGTGTTTTTTTTTCTTTCATAATGGCTACTCTGTCCAAAATCTGCTTGAATTGCATCAGAATACAAAATTAGGGAATAAGAAGGCAAAACCAACTGAGACCCAGAAAACATTTAGGAAATTACCACCCAAGAATCCACAAATCGCCTGAGGGACATAAAAAAATGACAGCAAAGCAGAATTGAAGTAAGCCAACAGCTGTGCCCTCATTGAAAAATACCATTCCTCTGGTGCCTTGAACTCAACATGCCAGCCTCAAAAACAAAGGTCACATCAGAAAATTCATTACAAACTATGATAAATAAGAAAAATCAGAAAAAAGCCAAAGAAATGCAAGAATCCATAATGATATTGGACTTCATTTAGTCGCAAGGAAACCGGCTGTTCCCGGATTCATCCACCCCTCCATGGGAATGCCTGTGGACTTCTGACTGAATTATCCTGAAAATCGCAGTGAAACTCAGTTTGGAGACTATTAATATCTATCACCTCAGCCAAAGTGTTCCATTTGATTTTCCAAAACACAAAAACTCAACTTGGTCATGTTACCTGTAGCTTCAAATGCCTATTTGTTTTCTTTTTTATTTCATGATGGCTACTCTGTCCAAACTATTGTTTGCATTGTGTCAGAATAAAAAATTTGGGAATAAGAAGAC
This sequence comes from Oryctolagus cuniculus, assembly GCF_964237555.1. Classification (NCBI taxonomy): domain Eukaryota; kingdom Metazoa; phylum Chordata; class Mammalia; order Lagomorpha; family Leporidae; genus Oryctolagus; species Oryctolagus cuniculus. Next base: position 44,957 of record NW_027208317.1, read on the forward strand.
AAAACCAACTCTGAACCAGTAAACATTTAGGAAATTGCCACTGAAGAAACCAGAAATCGGCTGAGGCACCCAAACCAATGACAGCAAGCCAGAATTGGAGCAAGGCAACAGCTGTTCCCTGATTAAAAAAGAACTGTCCTCTTGCACCCTGAACTCAATATGCCAGCCTGAAAACCAAAGCTCACATCTGAAAATTCATTACAAACCATAATTAATAAGAAAAATGAGAAAAAAAGCCAAAGAAATGCACGAGTTCTTAGTGATATTGTGCTGGATTTAGTCGCAAGGCAACCGGCTGTTCTCGGATTCATCCACCCCTGCAGCTGACTGCCTGTGGAGTTCTGAGTGAATTATCCTGAAAATCGCAGTGAAACTCAGTTTGGAGGCAATTAATATCTGTCACCTCAGCCAAAGTTTCCATTGTATTTTCCAAAACAGAAAAACTCACCTTGGTCATGTTACCTGTAGATTTCTAAGCTACAAACACCTATGTGTTGTGTTTTTTATTTCATAATGGCTACTCTGCCGAAACTCTTGTTTGTATTGTGGCAGAATACAAAATTTGGGAAGGAAGAAGGCAAAACCAACTCAGACCCAGAAAACATTTAGGAAATTGCCGCTCAAGAAACCACAAATTGGCTGAGGCACCAAAACCAATGATAGCAAGTCAAAATTAGAGCAAGCCAACAGCTGTGCCCTGATTGAAAAAGAACATCCTCTTGTGCCCTGAACTCAATATGCCAGCCTCAAAACCACAGCTCACATCAGAAAATTCATTACAAACCATGATAAATAAGGAAAATCAGAAAAAAGCCAAAGAAATGCAAGAATCCATAATGATATTGGGCTTGATTCAGTCACAAGGAAACCGGCTGTTCCCAGATGCATCCACCCCTCCAGCTGACTGCCTATGGAATTCTGAGTGAATTAACCCGAAAATCGCAGTGAAACTCAGTTTGGAGGCAATTAATATCTGTCACCTCAGCCAAAGTGATCCATTTGATTTTCCAAAACACAAAAACTCACCTTGGTCGTGTTATCCGTAGATTTATATGCTTCGAACACCTTTTGTTGTGTTTTTTATTTCATAATGGCTACTCTGTCGAAACTCTTGTTTGCATTGTGTCAGAATGCAAAATTTGGGAAGGAAGAAGGCAAAACCAATTCAGACCCAGAAAACATTTAGGAAATTGCCACTCAGGAAACCTGAAGTCAGCTGATGCACCCAAAACAATGACAGCAAGCCAGAATTGGAGCAAGCCAACAGCTGTATACTGTTTGAAAAAGACCATTCCTCCGGTGCCCTGAACTCCATATTGCAGCCTTAAAACCAAAGCTCACATCAGAAATTTCATTTCAAACCTTGATAAATAAGGGAAATGTGAAAGAGCCAAGGAAATGCAAGAGTCCTTTGTGATATTTACTGGATTTAGAGAAAAGGAAACTGCCTGTTTCAACATTCATCCCCCCTTCCATAGACTGACTTTGGAATTCTGAATGAATTCACCTCAAAATCACACTCACACTGTATTTGGAGGGAATTAGAATCTGTCCCCTCAGCAGAACGGTTCCATGTCATTTTCCAAAACACAGAAACTCATATTGGTCGTGTTGCCTGTAGAATTCTAATCCTGAAAGGGCAATATGCTGTTTTTTTTTTTTTTTTTCATAATGGCTACTCTGTCCAAACTCTGCTTGTATTGCATCAGAATACAAAATTTTTGAAGGTAGAAGGCAAAACCAACTCAGACCCAGAAAACATTTAGGAAATTGCTGCTGAAGAAACCAAAAGTCAGCTGAGGCACCCAAACCAATGACAGCAAGCCAATTGGAGCTAGCCAACAGCTGTGCCCTGATTGAAAAAGAACCTTCCTCTTGTGCCCTGAACTCAATATGCCAGCCTCAAAACCAAAGCTCACATCAGAAAATACATTACAAACCATGATAAATAAGAAAAATGAGAAAAAAGCCAAAGAAATGCAAGAATCCATAATGATATTGGGCTTTTTTAGTCTCAAGGAAACCGGCTGTTCCCGGATTCTTCCATCCCTCCAGCTGACTGCCTGTGGAATTCTGACTGAATTAACCTGTAAATCGCAGTGAAACTCAGTTTGGATGCAATTAATATCTGTCACCTCAGCCAAAGTGTTCCATTTGATTTTCCAAAACAAAAAAACTCACCTCGGTCTTGTTACCTGTAGATTTATAAGCTTCAAAGCCCTATTTGCTGTGGTTTTTATTTCATAATGGCTACTCTGTCCAAACTCTTGTTCGTATTTCGTCAGAATACAAAATTTGGGAAGGAAGACGGCAAAAGCAACTCAGACCCAGAAAACATTTAGGAAATTGCCACTCAAGAAACCACAAATTGGCTGAGGCACCCAAAACAATGATAGCAAGAAAGAATTGGAGCAAGCCAACAGCTGTGCCCTGTTTGAAAAAGAACCTTCCTCTTGTGCCCTGAACTCAATATGCCAGCCTCAAAATTGATGCTCACATCAGAAAATTCATTACAAACCAGGATAAATAAGAAAAATGAGAAATGAGCAAAGAAATGCGCCAGTTCTTAGTGATATTGGGTAGGATTTAGTAACAAGGAAACCGGCTGTTTCCGGATTCATCGAACCCTCCAGGTGACTGCCTGTGGAATTCTGACTGAATTAACCTGATATTCGCAGTGAAACTAAGTTTAGAGTCTATTGAAATCTGTCACCTCAGCCAAAGTGTTCCATTTGATTTTCCAAAACACAAAAACTCACCTTGGTCGTGTTACCTGTAGATTTCTTAGCTTCAAATGCCTATTTGTTTTCTGTTTTATTTCATGATGGCTACTCTGTCCAAACTCTTGTTTGTATTGCCTCAGAATACAAAATTTGGGAAGGAAGAAGGCAAAACCAACTCAGACCCAGAAAACATTTAGGAAATTTCCGCTCAATAAACCACACATCTGCTGAGGCACCCAAAACCATGACAGAAAGATAGAATTGGAGCTAGCCAACAGCTGTGCCCTGTTTGAAAAAGACCATTAATCCAGTGCCCTGAACTCAACATGCCAGCCTCAAAACCAAAGCTCACATCAGAAAACTCATTACAAACCATGATAAATAAGAAAAATGCAAAAAAAGCGAAGAAATGCAAGAATCCATAATGATATTGGGCTTGATTTAGTCGCAAGGAAACCGTCTGTTTTTGTTGTGTTTTTTATTTCATACTGGCTACTGTGCCCAAACTCTTGTTTGCATTGTGTCAGAATACAAAATGTGGAAAGGAACAAGACAAAACCAACTCAGACCCAGGAAACATTTATGAAATTTCCGCTTAAGAAACCAAAAGTCAGCTGAGGCACCCAAAGCAATGACAGCAAGCCAAAATTGGAGCAAGCCAACAGCTGTGCCCTGATTGAAAAAGAACCTTCCTCTTGTGCCCTGAACTCCATATTGCATCCTCAAAACTAAAGCTCACATCAGAAAATTCATTACAAACCATGATAAATAAGGGAAATGTGAAAAAGCCAAAGAAATGCAAGAGTTCTTTGTGATATTTGGCTGGATTAGACACAAGGAAACTGACTGTTTCCAGATTTGTCCCCCCCTTCCACAGACTGACTTTGGAATTCTGATTGAATTCACCTCAAAATCGCACTCACACTCAATTTGGAGGGAATTAGAATCTGTCGCCTCAGCAGAAGGGTTCCATGTCACTTTCCAAAACAAAGAAACTCATCTTGATCATGTTGCCTGTAGATTTCTAATCCTGAAAGGGCAATTTGCTGTGTTTTTTTTTTTTCTTTCATAATGGCTACTCTGTCCAAAATCTTACAAACCTTGATAAATAAGAAAAATGAGAAAAAAGCCGAAGAAATACAAGAAGCTTTGTGGTATTTGGCTGGATTTAGTCGCAAGGAAACCGGCTGTTCCCAGATTCATCCACCCCTCCAGGTGATGGCCTGTGGAATTCTGACCTAACTAACCTGAAAATCGCAGTGAAACTCAGTTTGGAGGCAATTAATATCTGTCACCTCAGCCAAAGTGTTCCATTTGATTTTCCAAAACACAAAACCTCACCTTGCTCTTGTTACCTGTAGATTTCTAAGCTTCACAAGCCTATTTGTTGTGTTTTTTATTTCATAATGGCTGCTCTCCCCAAAATCTTGTTTGTATTGCGTCAGAATACAAAATTTGGGAAGGAAGAAGGCAAAACCAACTCAGACCCAGAAAACTTTTAGGAAATTGAGGCTCAAAAAGCAAAAGTCAGCTGAGGCATCCAAAACAATGACAGCAAGCCAGAATTGGAGCAAGCCAACAGCTGTGCTCTGATTGAAAAAGAACCTTCTTCTTGTGCCCTGAACTCCATATTGCAGCCTCAAAACCAAAGCTCACATCAGAAAATTCATTACAAACCATGAAAAATAAGGAAAATGAGAAAAAAGCCAAAGAAATGCAAGAATCCATAATGATATTGGGCTTCATTGAGTCGCAAGGAAACCGGCTGTTCCCGGATTCATCAACCCTCAGCTGACTGCCTGTGGAATTCTGACTGTATTATCCTGAAAATCACAGTGAAACTCAGTTTGGAGGCAATTAATATTTGTCACCTCAGCCAAAGTGTTCCATTGTATTTTGCAAAACACAAAACCTCACCTTGCTCTTGTTACCTGTAGATTTCTAAGCTTCACAAGCCTATTTGTTGTGTTTTTTATTTCATAATGGCTGCTCTCCCCCAAAATCTTGTTTGTATTGCGTCAGAATACAAAATTTGGGAAGGAAGAAGGCAAAACCAACTGAGATTCAGAAAACATTTAGGAAATTGCCGCTCAAGAAACTGAAGGACACTGAGGCACCCAAAACCTTGAAAGGAAGACAGAATTGGAGTAAGCCAACAGCTGTTACCTGATTGAAAAAGACCATTCCTCCGGTGCCCTGAACTCCATCTTGCAGGTTCAAAACCAAAGCTCACATCAAAAAATTCATTACAAACCATGAAAAATAAGAAAAATCCTAAAAAATCCAAAGAAATTCAGGAGTTCTTAGTGATATTGGGCTTGAATCATTCCCTTCTTAATGGCTGTTTCTAGATTCATCCATACCTCCCAGCTGAGTGTCTGTGGTTTCTGACTGAATTAACATGAAAATCGCAGTGAAACTCGGTTTGGAGGCAATTACTATCTGTCACCTCAGCCAAAGTGTTCCATTTGATTTTCCAAAACACAAAAACTCACCTTGGTCGTGTTACCTGTAGATTTCTAAGCTTCAAATGCATATTTGTTGTGTTGTTTATTTCATAATGGCTACTCTGTCCAAACTCTTGTTTATATTGCGTCAGAATACAAAATTTGGGAAGGAAGAAGGCAAATCCAACTGAGACTCAGAAAACATTTAGGAAATTGCCGCTCAAGAAACCTAAAGTCAGCTGAGGCACCAAAAAAATGACAGCAATCCAGAACTTGAGCAAGCCAACAGCTGTGCCCTGATTGAAAAAGACCATTAATCCAGTGCCTGAACTCCATATTCAAGCTTCAAAACCAAAGCTCACATCAGAAAATTCATTACAAACCATGATAAATAAGAAAAATGAGAAAAAAGCCAAAGAAATGCAAGAATCCATAATGATATTGGGCTTGATTTAGTTGCAAGGAAACCGGCTGTTCCCGGATTCATCCACCCCTCCAGCTGACTACCTGTGGAATTCTGACTGAATTAACCTGAAAATCACAGTGAAACTCAGTTTGGAGGCAATTAATATCTGTCACCTCAGCCAAAGTTTCCATTTTATTTTCCAAAACACAAAAACTCACCTTGGTCGTGTTATCTGTAGATTTCTAAGCTTCAAACACCTATGTGTAGTGTTTTTTATTTCATAATGGCTGCACTGGCCAAACTCTTGTTTGTATTGTGTCAGAATACAAAATTTGGGAAGGAAGAAGGCAAAACCAACTCAGACCCAGAAAACATTTAGGAAATTGCCGCTCAAGAAATCACAAATCAGCTGAGGCACCCAAAAAAATGTCGGGATGCCAGAATTGGAACACGCCAACAGCTGTGCCCTGATTGAAAAAGAACCTTCCTCTTGTGCCCTGAACTCAATATGCCAGCCTCAAAACCAAAGCTCACATCAGAAAATTCATTACAAACCATGATAAATAAGAAAAATCAGAAAAAAGCCAAAGAAATGCAGGAGTTCTTAGTGATATTGGGCTTGATTTATTCTCTTATTGCTGGCTGGTTGCAGATTCATCAACAACTCCCAGCTGAGTGTCTGTGGTTTCTGACTGAATTAACATGAAAATCGCAGTGAAACTCGGTTTGGAGGCAATTAATATCTGTCACTTCAGCCAAAGTGTTCCACTTTATTTTCCAATACACAAAAACTCACCTTGGTCATGCTACCTGCAGATTTCTAAGCTTCAAACGCAATTTGTTGTGTTGTTTATTTCATAATGGCTACTGTGCCCAAACTCTGGTTTGTATTGTGTCAGAATGCAAAATTTCAAAAGGGAGAAGGCAAAAGCAACTCAGACCCAGAAAACATATAGGAAATTTTCACTCAAGAAACCAAAAGTCAGCTGAGGCACCCAAAACAATGACAGCAAGCCAGAATTGGAGCATGCCAACAGCTGTGCCCTGATTGAAAAACAACCTTCCTCTTGTGCCCTGAACTCAATATGCCAGCCTCAAAACCAAAGCTCACATCAGAAAATTCATTACAAACCATGATACATAAGAAAAATGAGAAAAAAGCCAAAGAAATGCAAGAATCCCTAATTATATTGGGCTTGATTTAGTCGCAAGGAAACCGGATGTTCCCGGATTCATTCGCCCCTCAAGCTGACGGCCTGTGGAATTCTGACTGAATTAACCTGAAAATCGCAGTGAAACTCAGTTTGGAGGCAATTAATATCTGTCACCTCAGCCAAAGTGTTCCATTTGATTTTCCCAAACAGAAAAACTCACCTTGGTTGTTTTACCTGTAGATGTCTAAGTCTCAACATCCTATTTGTTGTGTGTTTTATTTCATAATGGCTACTCTGTCCAAACTCTTGTTTGTATTGCATCAGAATACAAAATTTGGGAAGGAAGAAGGCAATACCAAATCAGACCCAGAAAACATTTAGGAAATTGCCGCTCAAGAAGCCAAAAGTCACTGAGGCACCCAAAATAATGACAGCAAGCCAGAAGTGGAGCAAGACAACAGCTGTGCCCTGATTGAAAAAGAACCTTCCTCTTGTGCCCTGAACTCAATATGCCAGCCTCAAAACCAAAGCTCACATCAGAAAATTCATTACAAGCCATGATAAATAAGAAAAAAGAGAAAAATGCCAAAGAAATGCAAGAATCCATAATGATATAGGGCTTGATTTATTCGCTAGGAAACCGGCTGTTCCTGGATTCATCTACCCCTCCAACTGACTGCCTGTGGAATTCTGACTGAATTAACCTGAAAATCACAGTGAAACTCAGTTTGGAGGCAATTAATATCTGTCACCTCAGCCAAAGTGTTCCATTTTATTTTCCAAAACACAAAAACTCACCTTGGTCGTGTTACCTGTAGATTTCTAAGCTTCAAACGCCTATGTGTTGTGTTTTTTATTTCATAATGGCTACTCTGTCCAAACTCTAGTTTATATTGCGTCAGAATACAAAATTTGGGAAGGAAGAAGGCAAAACCAACTCCGACCAAGAAAACATTTAGGAAATTGCCGCTCAAGAAACCACAAATCTGCTGAAGCACTCAAAACAATGACAGCAAGCCAGAAGTGGAGCAAGCCAACAGCTGTGCCCTGATTGAAAAAGAACCATCCTCTTGTGCCCTGAACTCCATATTGCAGCCTCAAAACCAAAGCTCACATCAGAGAATTCATTACAAACCATGATAAATAAGAAAAAAGAGAAAAAAGCCAAAGAAATGCAAGAATCCATAATGATATTGGGTTTGATTTAGTTGCAAGGAAACCGGCTGTTCCCAGATTCATCGACCACTAAAGCTGACTGCCTGTGGAATTCTGACTGAATTAACCTGACAATCGCCGTGAAACTCAAGAAACCAAATTTCAGCTGAGGCACCCAAAACAAAGACAATAGCCAGAATTGGAGCAAGCCAACAGCTGTGCCCTGTTTGAAAAAGACCATTCCTCTGGTGCCCTGAACTCAAAATGCCAGCCTCAAAACCAAAGCTCACATCAGAAAATTCATTAGAAACCATGATAAATAAGGGAAATGTGAAAAAGCCAAAGAAATGCAAGAGTCCCTTGTGATATTTGGCAGGATTTAGACACAAAGAAACTGGCTGTTTCCAGATTCATCCCCCCCTTCCACAGACTGACTTTGGAATTCTGATTGAATTCACCTCAAAATCGCACTCACACTCCCTTTGGAGGGCATTAGAATCTGTCCCCTCAGCAGAAGCGTTCCATCTCATTTTCCAAAACACAGAATCTCACCTTGGTTGTGTTGCCTATGGATTTCTAATCCTGAAAGGTCAATTTGCTGTGTTTTTTTTTTTTCTTTCATAATGGCTACTCTGTCCAAAATCTTGCTTGTATTGCATCAGAATACAAAATTTGGGAAGGAAGAAGGCAAAACCAACTCAGACCCAGAAAACATTTAGGAAATTGCCACACAAGAAACCACAAATCAGCTGAGGCACCCAAAACAATGACAGCAAGCCAGAAGTGGAGCAAGCCAACAGCTATGCCCTGATTGAAAAAGAACTTTCCTCTTGTGCCCTGAACTCAATATGCCAGCCTCAAATCTAAGCTCACATCAGAAAACTCATACAAACCATGATAAATAAGGGAAATGTGAAAAAGCTGAAGAAATGCAAGCCTGTGGAATCCTAACTGAATTAACTGAATTAACCTGAAAATCGCAGTGAAACTCAGTTTGGAGGCAATTAATATCTGTCACCTCAGCCAAAATGTTCCATTTCATTTTCCAAAACACAAAAACAACTTGGTCATGTTACCTGTAGATTTGTATGCTTCAAACACCTATTTGTTGTGTTTTTTATTTCATAATGGCTACTCTGTCCAAAATCTTGCTTGTATTGCATCAGAATACAAAATTTGGGAAGGAAGAAGGCAAAGCCAACTCAGACCCAGAGAACATTTAGGAAATTTCCACACAAGAAACCACAAATCAGCTGAGGCACCCAAAACAATGACAGCAAGCCAGAAGTGGAGCAAGCCAACAGCTGTGCCCTGATTGAAAAAGAACCTTCCTCTTGTACCCTGAACTCAATATGCCAGCCTCAAAACCAAAGCTCACATCAGAAAATTCATTACAAGCCATGATAAATAAGAAAAAAGAGAAAAAAGCCAAAAAAATGCAAGAATCCATAATGATATAGGGCTTGATTTAGTCGCTAGGAAACCAGCTGTTCACGGATTCATCCACCCCTCCAGCTGCTGCCTGTGGAATTCTGAATGAATTAACCTGAAAATCACAGTGAAACTCAGTTTGGAGACAATTAATATCTGTCACCTCAGCCAAAGTGTTCCATTTTATTTTCCAAAACACAAAAACTCACCTTGGTCATGTTACCTGTTGATTTCTAAGTTTCAAACGCCTATTAGTTGTGTTTTTTATTTCATAATGGCTACTCTGTCGAAAATCTCGCTTGTATTGCATCAGAATACAAAATTTGGGAAGGAAGAAGGCAAAGCCAACTCAGACCCAGAGAACATTTAGTAAATTGCCACACAGGAAACCACAAATTGGCTGAGGAACCCAAAACAATGACAGCAAGCCAGAATTGCAGCAAGCCAACAACTGTACCCTCTTTGAAAAAGACAGGTCCTCCAGTACCCTGAACTCCATATTGCAGCCTCAAAACCAAGCTCACATCAGAAAATTCATTACAAACCATGATAAATCAGGGAAATGTGAAAAAGCCAAAGAAATGCAAGAGTCCTTTTTGATATTTGGCTGGATTCAGATACAAGGAAACTGGCTGTTTCCAGATTCATACCCCCCTTCCACAGACTGACTTTGGAATTCTGATTGAATTCACCTCAAAATCGCACTCACACTCAATTTGGAGGGAATTAGAATCTGTCCCCTCAGCAGAAGCGTTCCATGTCATTTTCCAAAACACAGAAACTCATCTTGGTTGTGTTGCCTGTAGATTTCTAATCCTGAAAGGGCAATGCGCTGTGTTTTTTTTTTTTTTTCTTTCATAATGGCTACTCTCCAAAATCTTGCTTGTATTGCATCAGAATACAAAATTTGGGAATAAGTAGGCAAAAACGACTCAGACCCAGAAAACATTTAGGAAATTGGCACTCAAGAAACCACAAATCAGCTGAGGCACCCAAAACAATGACAGCAAGCCAGAATTGGAGCAAGCCAACAGCTGTGCCCTGATTGAAAAAGAACCTTCCTCTTGTGCCTGAACTCAATATGCCAGCCTCAAAACCAAAGCTCACATCAGAAAATTCATTACAAACCATGATAAATAGGACAAAAGAGAAAAAAGCCAAAAAAATGCAAGAATCCATAATGATATAAGGCTTGATTTAGTCACAAGGAAACCGGCTGTTCCCGGATTCATCCACCCCTCCAGCTGACTGCCTGTGGAATTCTGACTGAATTAACCTGAAAATCACAGTGAAACTCAGTTTGGAGGCAATTAATATCTGTCACCTCAGCCAAAGTGTTCCATTTTATTTTCATAAACACAAAAACTCACCTTGGTTATGTTACCTGTAGATTTCTAAGCTTCAAACGCCTATTTGTTGTGTTTTTTATTTCATAATGGCTATTCTGTACAAACTCTTCTTTGCATTGCATCAGAATACAAAATTTGGGAAGGAAGAAGGCAAAGCCAACTCAGACCCAGAAAACATTTGGGAAATTGCCACACAAGAAACCACAAATCTGCTGAGGTACTCAAAATAAGGACAGCAAGCCAGAACTGCAGCCAGACAACAGCTGTGCCCTGATTGAAAAAGAACCATCCTCTTCTGCCCTGAACTCAATATGCCAGCCTCAAAACCAAAGCTCACATCAGAAAATTCATTACAAACCATGATAAATAAGAAAAAAGAGAAAAAAGCCAAAGAAATGCAAGAGTACTTTGTGATATTTGGCTGGATTTAGACACAAGGAAACTGGCTGTTTCCAGATTCATCCCCCCCTTCCACAGACCGACTTTGGAATTCTGATTGAATTCACCTCAAAATCGCACTCACACTCATTTGGGAGGGAATTAGAATCTGTCCCCTCAGCAGAAGCGTTTTATGTCATTTTCCAAAACACAGAAACTCATCTTGGTCATGTTGCCTGTAGATTTCTAATCCTGAAAGGTCAATTTGCTGTGTTTTTTTTTTTTCTTTCATAATGGCTACTCTCCAAAATCTTGCTTGTATTGCATCAGAATACAAAATTTGGGAATAAGAAGGCAAAACCGACTCAGACCCAGAAAACATTTAGGAAATTGGCACTCAAGAAACCACAAATCGGCTGAGGCACCCAAAACAATGACAGCAAGCCAGAATTGGAGCAAGCCAACAGCTGTGCCCTGATTGAAAAAGAACCTTCCTCTTGTGCCCTGAACTCAATATGCCAGCCTCAAAACCAAAGCTCACATCAGAAAATTCATTACAAACCATGATAAACAAGGGAAATGTGAAAAAGCCAAAGAAATGCAAGAGTCCTTTGTGATATTTGGCAGGACTTAGACACAAAGAAACTGGCTGTTTCCATATTCATCCCCCCCTTCCACAGACTGACTTTGGAATTCTGATTGAATTCACCTCAAAATCGCTCTCACACTCCATTTGGAGGGCATTAGAATCTGTCCCCTCAACAGAAGCGTTCCATGTCATTTTCCAAAACACAGAATCTCACCTTGGTTGTGTTGCCTATGGATTTCTAATCCTGAAAGGTCAATTTGCTGTGTTTTTTTTTTTTCTTTCATAATGGCTACTCTGTCCAAAATCTTGCTTGTATTGCATCAGAATACAAAATTTGGGAAGGAAGAAGGCAAAACCAACTCAGACCCCGAAAACAGTTAGGAAATTGCCACACAAGAAACCACAAATCAGCTGAGGCACCCAAAACAATGACAGCAAGCCAGAAGTGGAGCAAGCCAACAGCTATGCCCTGATTGAAAAAGAACTTTCCTCTTGTGCCCTGAACTCAATATGCCAGCCTCAAATCTAAGCTCACATCAGAAAACTCATACAAACCATGATAAATAAGGGAAATGTGAAAAAGCTGAAGAAATGCAAGCCTGTGGAATCCTAACTGAATTAACTGAATTAACCTGAAAATCGCAGTGAAACTCAGTTTGGAGGCAATTAATATCTGTCACCTCAGCCAAAATGTTCCATTTCATTTTCCAAAACACAAAAACAACTTGGTCATGTTACCTGTAGATTTGTATGCTTCAAACACCTATTTGTTGTGTTTTTTATTTCATAATGGCTACTCTGTCCAAAATCTTGCTTGTATTGCATCAGAATACAAAATTTGGGAAGGAAGAAGGCAAAGCCAACTCAGACCCAGAGAACATTTAGGAAATTTCCACACAAGAAACCACAAATCAGCTGAGGCACCCAAAACAATGACAGCAAGCCAGAAGTGGAGCAAGCCAACAGCTGTGCCCTGATTGAAAAAGAACCTTCCTCTTGTACCCTGAACTCAATATGCCAGCCTCAAAACCAAAGCTCACATCAGAAAATTCATTACAAGCCATGATAAATAAGAAAAAAGAGAAAAAAGCCAAAAAAATGCAAGAATCCATAATGATATAGGGCTTGATTTAGTCGCTAGGAAACCAGCTGTTCACGGATTCATCCACCCCTCCAGCTGCTGCCTGTGGAATTCTGAATGAATTAACCTGAAAATCACAGTGAAACTCAGTTTGGAGACAATTAATATCTGTCACCTCAGCCAAAGTGTTCCATTTTATTTTCCAAAACACAAAAACTCACCTTGGTCATGTTACCTGTTGATTTCTAAGTTTCAAACGCCTATTAGTTGTGTTTTTTATTTCATAATGGCTACTCTGTCGAAAATCTCGCTTGTATTGCATCAGAATACAAAATTTGGGAAGGAAGAAGGCAAAGCCAACTCAGACCCAGAGAACATTTAGTAAATTGCCACACAGGAAACCACAAATTGGCTGAGGAACCCAAAACAATGACAGCAAGCCAGAATTGCAGCAAGCCAACAACTGTACCCTCTTTGAAAAAGACAGGTCCTCCAGTACCCTGAACTCCATATTGCAGCCTCAAAACCAAGCTCACATCAGAAAATTCATTACAAACCATGATAAATCAGGGAAATGTGAAAAAGCCAAAGAAATGCAAGAGTCCTTTTTGATATTTGGCTGGATTCAGATACAAGGAAACTGGCTGTTTCCAGATTCATACCCCCCTTCCACAGACTGACTTTGGAATTCTGATTGAATTCACCTCAAAATCGCACTCACACTCAATTTGGAGGGAATTAGAATCTGTCCCCTCAGCAGAAGCGTTCCATGTCATTTTCCAAAACACAGAAACTCATCTTGGTTGTGTTGCCTGTAGATTTCTAATCCTGAAAGGGCAATGCGCTGTGTTTTTTTTTTTTTTTCTTTCATAATGGCTACTCTCCAAAATCTTGCTTGTATTGCATCAGAATACAAAATTTGGGAATAAGTAGGCAAAAACGACTCAGACCCAGAAAACATTTAGGAAATTGGCACTCAAGAAACCACAAATCAGCTGAGGCACCCAAAACAATGACAGCAAGCCAGAATTGGAGCAAGCCAACAGCTGTGCCCTGATTGAAAAAGAACCTTCCTCTTGTGCCTGAACTCAATATGCCAGCCTCAAAACCAAAGCTCACATCAGAAAATTCATTACAAACCATGATAAATAGGACAAAAGAGAAAAAAGCCAAAAAAATGCAAGAATCCATAATGATATAAGGCTTGATTTAGTCACAAGGAAACCGGCTGTTCCCGGATTCATCCACCCCTCCAGCTGACTGCCTGTGGAATTCTGACTGAATTAACCTGAAAATCACAGTGAAACTCAGTTTGGAGGCAATTAATATCTGTCACCTCAGCCAAAGTGTTCCATTTTATTTTCATAAACACAAAAACTCACCTTGGTTATGTTACCTGTAGATTTCTAAGCTTCAAACGCCTATTTGTTGTGTTTTTTATTTCATAATGGCTATTCTGTACAAACTCTTCTTTGCATTGCATCAGAATACAAAATTTGGGAAGGAAGAAGGCAAAGCCAACTCAGACCCAGAAAACATTTGGGAAATTGCCACACAAGAAACCACAAATCTGCTGAGGTACTCAAAATAAGGACAGCAAGCCAGAACTGCAGCCAGACAACAGCTGTGCCCTGATTGAAAAAGAACCATCCTCTTCTGCCCTGAACTCAATATGCCAGCCTCAAAACCAAAGCTCACATCAGAAAATTCATTACAAACCATGATAAATAAGAAAAAAGAGAAAAAAGCCAAAGAAATGCAAGAGTACTTTGTGATATTTGGCTGGATTTAGACACAAGGAAACTGGCTGTTTCCAGATTCATCCCCCCCTTCCACAGACCGACTTTGGAATTCTGATTGAATTCACCTCAAAATCGCACTCACACTCATTTGGGAGGGAATTAGAATCTGTCCCCTCAGCAGAAGCGTTTTATGTCATTTTCCAAAACACAGAAACTCATCTTGGTCATGTTGCCTGTAGATTTCTAATCCTGAAAGGTCAATTTGCTGTGTTTTTTTTTTTTCTTTCATAATGGCTACTCTCCAAAATCTTGCTTGTATTGCATCAGAATACAAAATTTGGGAATAAGAAGGCAAAACCGACTCAGACCCAGAAAACATTTAGGAAATTGGCACTCAAGAAACCACAAATCGGCTGAGGCACCCAAAACAATGACAGCAAGCCAGAATTGGAGCAAGCCAACAGCTGTGCCCTGATTGAAAAAGAACCTTCCTCTTGTGCCCTGAACTCAATATGCCAGCCTCAAAACCAAAGCTCACATCAGAAAATTCATTACAAACCATGATAAACAAGGGAAATGTGAAAAAGCCAAAGAAATGCAAGAGTCCTTTGTGATATTTGGCAGGACTTAGACACAAAGAAACTGGCTGTTTCCATATTCATCCCCCCCTTCCACAGACTGACTTTGGAATTCTGATTGAATTCACCTCAAAATCGCTCTCACACTCCATTTGGAGGGCATTAGAATCTGTCCCCTCAACAGAAGCGTTCCATGTCATTTTCCAAAACACAGAATCTCACCTTGGTTGTGTTGCCTATGGATTTCTAATCCTGAAAGGTCAATTTGCTGTGTTTTTTTTTTTTCTTTCATAATGGCTACTCTGTCCAAAATCTTGCTTGTATTGCATCAGAATACAAAATTTGGGAAGGAAGAAGGCAAAACCAACTCAGACCCCGAAAACAGTTAGGAAATTGCCACACAAGAAACCACAAATCAGCTGAGGCACCCAAAACAATGACAGCAAGCCAGAAGTGGAGCAAGCCAACAGCTGTGCCCTGATTAAAAAAAGAACCTTCCTCTTGTGCCCTGAACTCAATATGCCAGCCTCAAAACCAAAGCTCACATCAGAAAATTCATTACAAACCATGATAAATAAGAAAAAAGAGAAAAAAGCCAAAAAAATGCAAGAATCCATAATGATATAGGGCTTGATTTAGTCGCTAGGAAACCGGCTGTTCCCGGATTCATCCACCCCTCCAGCTGACAGCCTGTGGAATTCTGACTGAATTAACCTGAAAATCACAGTGAAACTCAGTTTGGAGGCAATTAATATCTGTCACCTCAGCCAAAGTGTTCCATTTTATTTTCATAAACACAAAAACTCACCTTGGTCATGTTACCTGTAGATTTCTAAGCTTCAAACGCCTATTTGTTGTGTTTTTTATTTCATAATGGCTATTCTGTACAAACTCTTCTTTGCATTGCATCAGAATACAAAATTTGGGAAGGAAGAAGGCAAAGCCAACTCAGACCCTGAAAACATTTGGGAAATTGCCACACAAGAAACCACAAATCGGCTGAGGCACCCAAAACAATGACAGCAAGCCAGAAGTGGAGCAAGCCAACAGCTGTGCCCTGATTGAAAAAGAACCTTCCTCTTGTGCCCTGAACTCAATATGCCAGCCTCAAAACCAAAGCTCACATCAGAAAATTCATTACAAACCATGATAAATAAGAAAAAAGAGAAAAAAGCCAAAAAAATGCAAGAATCCATAATGATATTGGGTTTGATTTAGCTGCAAGGAAACCGGCTGTTCCCAGATTCATCCACCACTAAAGCTGACTGCCTGTGGAATTCTGACTGAATTAACCTGACAATCGCAGTGAAACTCAAGAAACCAAATTTCAGCTGAGGCACCCAAAACAAAGACAATAGCCAGAATTGGAGCACACCAACAGCTGTGCCCTGTTTGAAAAAGACCATTCCTCAGGTGCCCTGAACTCTATATTGCAGTCTGAAAACCAAAGCTCACATCAGAAAATTCATTACAAACCATGATAAATAAGGGAAATGTGAAAAAGCCAAAGAAATGCAAGAGTCCTTTGTGATATTTGGCTGGATTTAGACACAAAGAAACTGGCTGTTTCCAGATTCATCCCCCCCTTCCACAGACTGACTTTGGAATTCTGATTGAATTCACCTCAAGATCGCTCTCACACTCCATTTGGAGGGAATTACAATCTGTCCCCTCAGCAGAAGCGTTCTATGTCATTTTCCAAAACACAGAAACTCATCTTGGTCGTGTTGCCTGTAGATTTCTAATCCTGAAAGGGCAATGCGCTGTGTTTTTTTTCTTTCATAATGGCTACTCTCCAAAATTTTGCTTGTATTGCATCAGAATACAAAATTTGGGAATAAGAAGGCAAAACCGACTCAGACCCAGAAAACATTTAGGAAATTGGCACTCAAGAAACCACAAATCGGCTGAGGCACCCAAAACAATGACAGCAAGCCAGAAGTGGAGCAAGCCAACAGCTGTGCCCTGATTGAAAAAGAACCTTCCTCTTGTGCCCTGAACTCAATATGCCAGCCTCAAAACCAAAGCTCACATCAGAAAATTCATTACAAAACATCATAAATAAGAAAAATGAGAAAAAAGCCAAAGAAATGCAGGAGTTCTTAGTGATATTTGGCAGGATTTAGACACAAAGAAACTGGCTGTTTCCATATTCATCCCCCCCTTCCACAGACTGACTTTGGAATTCTGATTGAATTCACCTCAAAATCGCTCTCACACTCCATTTGGAGGGAATTAGAATCTGTCCCCTCAGCAGAAGCGTTCCATGTCATTTTCCAAAACACAGAATCTCACCTTGGTTGTGTTGCCTATGGATTTCTAATCCTGAAAGGTCAATTTGCTGTGTTTTTTTTTTTTTCTTTCATAATGGCTACTCTGTCCAAAATCTTGCTTGTATTGCATCAGAATACAAAATTTGGGAAGGAAGAAGGCAAAACCAACTCAGACCCCAAAAACATTTAGGAAATTGCCACACAAGAAACCACAAATCAGCTGAGGCACCCAAAACAATGACAGCAAGCCAGAAGTGGAGCAAGCCAACAGCTGTGCCCTGATTGAAAAAGAACATTCCTCTTGTGCCCTGAACTCAATATGCCATCCTCAAAACCAAAGCTCACATCAGAAAATTCATTACAAACCATGATAAATAAGAAAAAAGAGAAAAAAGCCAAAGAAATGCAAGAATCCATAATGATATTGGTTTTGATTTAGTTGCAAGGAAACCGGCTGTTCCCAGATACATCCACCCCTCCAGATGACAGCCTGTGGAATTCTGACTGAATTAACCTGAAAATCACAGTGAAACTCAGTTTGGAGGCAATTAATATCTGTCACCTCAGCCAAAGTGTTCCATTTTATTTTCATAAACACAAAAACTCACCTTGGTCATGTTACCTGTAGATTTCTAAGCTTCAAACGCCTATTTGTTGTGTTTTTTCTTTCATAATGGCTATTCTGTACAAACTCTTCTTTGCATTGCATCAGAATACAAAATTTGGGAAGGAAGAAGGCAAAGCCAACTCAGACCCTGAAAACATTTGGGAAATTGCCACACAAGAAACCACAAATCGGCTGAGGCACTCAAAACAATGACAGCAAGCCAGAAGTGGAGCAAGCCAACAGCTGTGCCCTGATTGAAAAACAACCTTCCTCTTGTGCCCTGAACTCAATATGCCAGCCTCAAATCCAAAGCTCACATCAGAAAATTCATTACAAACCATGATAAATAAGAAAAAAGAGAAAAAAGCCAAAAAAATGCAAGAATTCATAATGATATTGGGTTTGATTTAGTTGCAAGGAAACCGGCTATTCCCAGATTCATCCACCACTAAAGCTGACTGCCTGTGGAATTCTGACTGAATTAACCTGACAATCGCCGTGAAACTCAAGAAACCAAATTTCAGCTGAGGCACCCAAAACAAAGACAATAGCCAGAATTGGAGCACACCAACAGCTGTGCCCTGTTTGAAAAAGACCATTCCTCAGGTGCCCTGAACTCTATATTGCAGTCTCAAAACCAAATCTCACATCAGAAAATTCATTACAAACCATGATAAATAAGGGAAATGTGAAAAAACCAAAGAAATGCAAGAGTCCTTTGTGATATTTGGCTGGATTTAGACACAAAGAAACTGGCTGTTTCCAGATTCATCCCCCCCTTCCACAGACTGACTTTGGAATTCTGATTGAATTCACCTCAAAATCGCACTCACACTCATTTGGGAGGGAATTAGAATCTGTCCCCTCAGCAGAAGCGTTCTATGTCATTTTCCAAAACACAGAAACTCATCTTGGTCGTGTTGCCTGTAGATTTCTAATCCTGAAAGGGCAATGCGCTGTGTTTTTTTTTTTTTTCTTTCTTTCATAATGGCTACTCTCAAAAATCTTGCTTGTATTGCATCAGAATACAAAATTTGGGAATAAGAAGGCAAAACCGACTCAGACCCAGAAAACATTTGGGAAATTGGCACTCAAGAAACCACAAATCGGCTGAGGCACCCAAAACAATGACAGCAAGCCAGAAGTGGAGCAAGCCAACAGCTGTGCCCTGATTGAAAAAGAACCTTCCTCTTGTGCCCTGAACTCAATATGCCAGCCTCAAAACCAAAGCTCACATCAGAAAATTCATTACAAACCATGATAAATAAGGGAAATGTGAAAAAGCCAAAGAAATGCAAGAGTCCTTTGTGATATTTGGCAGGATTTAGACACAAAGAAACTGGCTGTTTCCAGATTCATCCCCCCCTTCCACAGACTGACTTTGGAATTCTGATTGAATTCACCTCAAGATCGCTCTCACACTCCATTTGGAGGGAATTAGAATCTGTCCCCTCAGCAGAAGCGTTCCATGTCATTTTCCAAAACACAGAATCTCACCTTGGTTGTGTTGCCTATGGATTTCTAATCCTGAAAGGTCAATTTGCTGTGTTTTTTTTTTTCTTTCATAATGGCTACTCTGTCCAAAATCTTGCTTGTATTGCATCAGAATACAAAATTTGGGAAGGAAGAAGGCAAAACCAACTCAGACCCCAAAAACATTTAGGAAATTGCCACACAAGAAACCACAAATCAGCTGAGGCACCCAAAACAATGACAGCAAGCCAGAAGTGGAGCAAGCCAACAGCTGTGCCCTGATTGAAAAAGAACCTTCCTCTTGTGCCCTGAACTCAATATGCCAGCCTCAAAACCAAAGCTCACATCAGAAAATTCATTACAAACCATGATAAATAAGAAAAAAGAGAAAAAAGCCAAAGAAATGCAAGAATCCATAATAATATTGGTTTTGATTTAGTTGCAAGGAAACCGGCTGTTCCCAGATACATCCACCCCTCCAGATGACAGCCTGTGGAATTCTGACTGAATTAACCTGAAAATCACAGTGAAACTCAGTTTGGAGGCAATTAATATCTGTCACCTCAGCCAAAGTGTTCCATTTTATTTTCATAAACACAAAAACTCACCTTGGTCATGTTACCTGTAGATTTCTAAGCTTCAAACGCCTATTTGTTGTGTTTTTTCTTTCATAATGGCTATTCTGTACAAACTCTTCTTTGCATTGCATCAGAATACAAAATTTGGGAAGGAAGAAGGCAAAGCCAACTCAGACCCTGAAAACATTTGGGAAATTGCCACACAAGAAACCACAAATCGGCTGAGGCACTCAAAACAATGACAGCAAGCCAGAAGTGGAGCAAGCCAACAGCTGTGCCCTGATTGAAAAACAACCTTCCTCTTGTGCCCTGAACTCAATATGCCAGCCTCAAAACCAAAGCTCACATCAGAAAATTCATTACAAACCATGATAAATAAGAAAAAAGAGAAAAAAGCCAAAAAAATGCAAGAATTCATAATGATATTGGGTTTGATTTAGTTGCAAGGAAACCGGCTATTCCCAGATTCATCCACCACTAAAGCTGACTGCCTGTGGAATTCTGACTGAATTAACCTGACAATCGCCGTGAAACTCAAGAAACCAAATTTCAGCTGAGGCACCCAAAACAAAGACAATAGCCAGAATTGGAGCACACCAACAGCTGTGCCCTGTTTGAAAAAGACCATTCCTCAGGTGCCCTGAACTCTATATTGCAGCCTCAAAACCAAATCTCACATCAGAAAATTCATTACAAACCATGATAAATTAGGGAAATGTGAAAAAGCCAAAGAAATGCAAGAGTCCTTTGTGATATTTGGCTGGATTTAGACACAAAGAAACTGGCTGTTTCCAGATTCATCCCCCCCTTCCACAGACTGACTTTGGAATTCTGATTGAATTCACCTCAAAATCGCTCTCACACTCATTTGGGAGGGAATTAGAATCTGTCCCCTCAGCAGAAGCGTTCTATGTCATTTTCCAAAACACAGAAACTCATCTTGGTCGTGTTGCCTGTAGATTTCTAATCCTGAAAGGGCAATGCGCTGTGTTTTTTTTTTTTTTTTCTTTCTTTCATAATGGCTACTCTCAAAAATCTTGCTTGTATTGCATCAGAATACAAAATTTGGGAATAAGAAGGCAAAACCGACTCAGACCCAGAAAACATTTAGGAAATTGGCACTCAAGAAACCACAAATCGGCTGAGGCACCCAAAACAATGACAGCAAGCCAGAAGTGGAGCAAGCCAACAGCTGTGCCCTGATTGAAAAAGAACCTTCCTCTTGTGCCCTGAACTCAATATGCCAGCCTCAAAACCAAAGCTCACATCAGAAAATTCATTAGAAACCATGATAAATAAGGGAAATGTGAAAAAGCCAAAGAAATGAAGGAGTCCTTTGTGATATTTGGCAGGATTTAGACACAAAGAAACTGGCTGTTTCCTGATTCATCCCCCCCTTCCACAGACTGACTTTGGAATTCTGATTGAATTCACCTCAAGATCACTCTCACACTCCATTTGGAGGGAATTAGAATCTGTCCCCTCAGCAGAAGCGTTCCATGTCATTTTCCAAAACACAGAATCTCACCTTGGTTGTGTTGCCTATGGATTTCTAATCCTGAAAGGTCAATTTGCTGTGTTTTTTTTTTTTTCTTTCATAATGGCTACTCTGTCCAAAATTTTGCTTGTATTGCATCAGAATACAAAATTTGGGAATAAGAAGGCAAAACCGACTCAGACCCAGAAAACATTTGGGAAATTGCCACACAAGAAACCACAAATCAGCTGAGGCACCCAAAACAATGACAGCAAGCCAGAAGTGGAGCAAGCCAACAGCTGTGCCCTGATTGAAAAAGAACCTTCCTCTTGTGCCCTGAACTCAATATGCCAGCCTCAAAACCAAAGCTCACATCAGAAAATTCATTACAAACCATGATAAATAAGAAAAAAGAGAAAAAAGCCAAAAAAATGCAAGAATCCATAATGATATAAGGCTTGATTTAGTTGCTAGGAAACCGGCTGTTCCCGGATTCATGAACCCTCCAGCTGACTGCCTGTGGAATTCTGACTGAATTAACCTGAAAATCACTGTGAAACTCAGTTTGGAGGCCATTCATATCTGTCACCTCAGCCAAAGTGTTCCATTTTATTTTCATAAACACAAAAACTCACCTTGGTCATGTTACCTGTAGATTTCTAAGCTTCAAATGCCTATTTGTTGTGTTTTTTATTTCATAATGGCTACTCTATACAAACTCTTCTTTGCATTGCATCAGAATACAAAATTTGGGAAGGAAGAAGGCAAAGCCAACTCAGACCCTGAAAACATTTGGGAAATTGCCACACAAGAAACCACAAATCGGCTGAGGCACTCAAAACAATGACAGCAAGCCAGAAGTGGAGCAAGCCAACAGCTGTGCCCTGATTGAAAAAGAACCATCCTCTTGTGCCCTGAACTCCATATTGCAGCCTCAAAACCAAAACTCACATCAGAAAATTCGTTACAAACCATGATAAATAAGAAAAAAGTGAAAAAGCCAAAGAAATGCAAGAATCCATAATGATATTAGGTTTGATTTAGTTGCAAGGAAACTGTCTGTTCCCAGATTCATCCACCACTAAAGCTGACTGCCTGTGGAATTCTGACTGAATTAACCTGACAATCCCAGTGAAACTCAAGAAACCAAATTTCAGCT
This sequence comes from Oryctolagus cuniculus, assembly GCF_964237555.1. NCBI lineage: Eukaryota > Metazoa > Chordata > Mammalia > Lagomorpha > Leporidae > Oryctolagus > Oryctolagus cuniculus. Next base: position 67,557 of record NW_027208317.1, read on the forward strand.
GAGGCACCCAAAACAAAGACAATAGCCAGAATTGGAGCAAACCAACAGCTGTGTCCTGTTTGAAAAAGACCATTCCTCCGGTGCCCTGAACTCTATATTGCAGCCTCAAAACCAAAGGTCACATCAGAAAATTCATTACAAACCATGATAAATAAGGGAAATGTGAAAAAGGCAAAGAAATGCAAGAGTCCTTTGTGATATTTGGCTGGATTTAGACACAAAGAAACTGGCTGTTTCCAGATTCATCCCCCCCTTCCACAGACTGACTCTGGAATTCTGATTGAATTCACCTCAATATCGCACTCACACTCATTTTGGAGGGAATTAGAATCTGTCCCCTCAGCAGAAGCGTTCTATGTCATTTTCCAAAACACAGAAACTCATCTTGGTTGTGTTGCCTGTAGATTTCTAATCCTGAAATGGCAATGCGCTGTGTTTTTTTTTTTTTTCTTTCATAATGGCTACTCTCCAAAACATGCTTGTATTGCATCAGAATACAAAATTTGGGAATAGGAAGGCAAAACCGACTCAGACCCAGAAAACATTTAGGAAATTGGCACTCAAGAAACCACAAATCGGCTGAGGCACCCAAAACAATGACAGCAAGCCAGAATTGGAGCAAGCCAACAGCTGTGCCCTGGTTGAAAAAGAACCTTCCTCTTGTTCCCTGAACTCAATATGCCAGCCTCAAAACCAAAGCTCACATCAGAAAATTCATTACAAACCATGATAAATAAGAAAAAAGAGAAAAAAGCCAAAAAAATGCAAGAATCCATGATGATATTGGACTTGATTTAGTCTCAAGAAAACCGAATTTTCCCGGATTCATCCACACCTCCAGCTGATGCCTGTGGAATTCTGTCTGAATTAACCTGAAAATCACAGTGAAACTCATTTTGGAGGCAATTAATATCTGTCACCTCAGCCAAAGTGTTCCATTTGATTTTCCAAAACACAAAAACTCACCTTGGTCGTGTTACCTGTAGATTTATATTCTTCAAATGCCCATTTTTAATGTTTTTTATTTCATAATGGCTACTCTGTCCAAACTCTTGTTTGTGTTGCGTCAGAATACAGAATTTGGGAATGAAGAAGGCAAAGCCAACTCAGACCCAGAAAACATTTAGGAAATTGCCACACAAGAAACCACAAATCGGCTGAGGCACCCAAAACAATGACAGCAAGCCAGAATTGAAGCAGGCCAACAGCTATGCCCTGTTTGAAAAAGACCATTCCTCCTGTGCACTGAACTCTATATTGCAGCCTCAAAACCAAAGCTCACATCAGAAAATTCATTACAAACCATGATAAAAAGAAAAAAGAGAAAGAAGCCAAAGAAATGCAAGAGTCCTTTGTGATATTGGGCTTGATTTAGTTGCAAGGAAACCAGCTGTTCCCGGATTCATCCACCCCTCCTAGCTGACTGGCTGTGGAATTCTGATTGAATTCACCTGAAAATCGCACTCACTCTCGATTTGGAGGAAATTAATATCTGCCCCTCAGTGGAAGGGTTCTATGTCATTTTCCAAAACCCAAAAACTCATCTTGGTCATGTTGCCTATGATTTCTAATCATGAAAACCCAATATGTTCTGTTTTTCAATTTCCTGATGGATCCTCGTTCTAAACCCTTGTTTGTATTGCATCAGAATACACAATTTGAAAAGGAAAAAGGCAAAACCAACTCAGACCAACAAAGCATTTAGGAAAAAGTCGCTCAAAATGAAAAATTGCCTGAGGCACCCAAAGCAATTACAGAAAGCCAGAATTGGAGAGAAACAACAGCTGTGCCCTAATTGAAAAAGACCATTCCTCTGGTTCCCTGAACTCCTTAAGCCAGCCTCAAAACCACAACCCACATCAGAAAATTTATTACAAACCATGATAAATAAGAAAATGTGAAAAATGCAAAAAAGAAAAAGAAATGCAAGAGTCCTTCGTGATATGGCGCTTGTTTTAGTACAAGGAAACCAGCTGTTTCCGGATTCATCCACCCCTCCCAGCTGACTGACTGTGGAATTCTGATTGTATTCACCTGAAAAGAGAGAACATTTATAAGTATATTGGGACTGTGGAACCTGTCATTTACCAATCACATGTTAGACTGAATCATAGACCAAATATAGGGAAGAAATCCTATGCATGTAAACCTTGTGGGAATTCATTCAGTATTAAATACCCTCCATCACAGCACTCATATTGTGGAAAACCCTCATGTGTGTAATGATTGTGTGGAAACCACTCACCAGAAGTCAGATCTCATTAGACATCAGAGAATTCACACAGGGTTGAAATCTTGCAAATCTAATGACTGTGGGAAGTTCTTTGGCCAGAAGAAACACCTCATAAATCATCAGAGAATTCACACAGGTGAGAAACCTTTTGAATGTAATGACTGTGGAAAATCCTTTGGCCAGAAGGCAAACCTCATAAATCATCAGAGAATTCACACAGGTGAGAAACCTTATGAATGCAATTACTATGGAAAATCCTTTGGCCAGAAGGCAAACCTCATAAATCATCAGAGAATTCACAGAGGGGAGAAACCTTATGAATGCAATCATTGTGGAAAAGCCTTTGCTGAGAAATCAAAGCTCACAAAGCATCAGACAATTTGTACTGGGGGAAACCTTATGATTGCAATGACTGTGGAAAAACCTTTGCTGAGAAGTCAAACCTCAGAAAGTATCAGAGCCTTCACACCATGGAGAAAGCTTATAAATGAAATGACTGTGGAAAAGCCTTTGGTCCCATCCTTGCATACCAAGGATAAATCCCACTTGGTCTGGGTGGATGATCTTTCTGATGCATTGTTGGATTCAATTGGCCAGAATTCTGTTGCAGATCTTTGCATGTATGTTCATCAGTGAAATTGGTCTATAATTACTTTCTTTGTTGCACTTTTTTCAAGTTTAGGAATGAAGGTGATGTTGGCTTCATAGAAAGAATTTGGGAGAATCGCCTCTCTCTCAATTGTTTTGAATAACTTGAGAAGAATTGCAGTTAGTGCTTTAAATGTCTGTTAGAATTCAGCAGTGAAGCCTTCCAGTTTTGGGGTTTTCTTGGTAGTGATGGTCTTTATTACTGGTATCATTTCCATCTGGTTATGTGTGTGTTTAGGTTTTCTATATCTTTGTTGCTCAATTTAGGTAGGTTTTATGGATGGAAGGATGGTGGAAAGCCTCTTTGCTGTACTTCATAACTCATAAGATATCAGAGTATCCACACAGGGAATTTTCTACTTGACCTTTTTGTGCAAGTTATATCTCATGAAATATTAGAGAATTCACCAAGGGGAGAAATGCATGAATATAATACATGTGAATAGCCTTTGTGGTGCAAATCAGACCTCATCAAACATAAAAGAATTCTCATGGGGAGCAATTTTATGAATGTAATGACTCAGAGCCTTTTACCATAATTCAGCCCTCATTGTACATCATCAAATTCATATAGGGAAAAACTCCTTTGAAAGTAAAATCCCTTTAATTAGAAGCCATACCTCATAAGACAACAGGGAATTCACGTGGGAGAGAAACCTTATGGGTGTAATGAGTGTTGGAAAGCTCTGCCCAAATCTCTCCTTATATCAGAATGCACAACATATATATCTAATGAATGAAATAAATGTGAGAAAGTCATTTCACATAGGTAATGCCTCATAATCCATCATGGAATTTGAACAAGGGAGAGACCTTAACAATATAATGAATGTGGAAGAGCTTTTCTCCAAAATTCATGTAAGTATTGTGACAAAACCTTTTGCTGGAAATCACATCCTATCCAACAGAGACTCATGTAAAGGAGAAAGCTTATAAATATTATTAGAGTCAGAAGTCAATGGTACATCAGAGAATTGACACAGGTGGTTTCTTAGGCGTATACTGATTGTGCAAAAACATTTTCTTTATTTCAGGCTTGTATAGACACAGAATTCACAAAAGGTGATAGTCTTTGCATGCTGTAAATACAATAAAACCTTTAGCCAGAAATTAGACATCAACAGACTTCAGAGAATTCATAAGGAACAAAAGTCTATGCAATGAATTTGGAAAATGTATTTCTGTTATAAATCAGTCTTCAATTCCCATGAATAGACTCACAAATGAGAAAACATGCATGCATAGAAAAGTTTTGTACCATAAATTATCTCTAGATGGTAAACTAATATATCACACAAAAGAAATATCATGAGTGTAATGGAATTGGGAAACCCTTTGCTATAAGGCAGATTTCCAGAAAGCTTAGCAAGATTACAGAAAAGTCTCTGAAAATGTAACATGTCTGAAAGATTTGTTGGCATCACAAACTCGAGGATAGCTCAAGTGCATGTGTTTTTGTGCCTGGCATCCAAATTGATATCTCTTTTTCTTTGATGAATTCCTTGTTTATTTATTTAGCAGATTTAGAGACAAAGGATTCCTGTCCATTGATTTACTACTATATGCCCACAATTGCCATGGTAAGGTCTATGGCAAAAACTGAGTGCTGGGGGCTGTGAATCTGATTCATCACTGATAACATTGAAGACATTGGTTCCTGGTTCTTATGCTGCTATGCATGGAAATGTTTCTCTAATTTCATTTTCAAATAGTTCATTGTTAATATAAAGAAATGCTTCTAATTTTTAAAATTTCATTGAAATAATTTGTGATTAATGTGTCCTAGTCATGCATTATTACAGGGTGTAGTGCAATATTTGCACACATTTATGCAGTAAAAAGTGATCAAGCTAAGCAACTACAGTTTTATTAAGTTTTTAAAGAGTTATTTATTTGAAAGACAGAGTTACAGAGAGAAGTAGCAGCAGAGAGAGAGAGAGGTCTTCCTCTGCCGGTTCACTCCCCAGATGGCCACAATGGCCGGAGCTCTGCCAATCTGATTCCAGGAACCAGGAGCTTCTTCCAGATCTCCCACTTGGGTGCAGGGACCCAAGGACTTGGGCCATCTTCTACTGCTTTCCCAGGCCATAGCAGAGAGTTGGATCAGAAGAGGAGCAGCCAGGACTAGAACTGGTACCCACATGGGATGCTGGTGCTTCAGGCCAGGGTGTTAGCCCACTGTGCCACAATGCTGGCCCCCAAGCAACTACAGTTTCTAATTCTTCTCCATGATTTGAGACTACCAGCTCCTCTCCTTCAGTTCTTTACACAGAACCTAATATGGTTGAATGTAGTCATCTCATTATATTATGGAACACCAGAAGTTCTTTCTGCCTCTTTGATTTTTGATACCTATTATCCAATTCCCCTCTATCCCTAGCTGCTTCCCTTCTCAGCCTCTAGTAATCACAGTTCTGTGTTCAGATCCATTATTTTCTTTCACTTCCACATGCGACAAGGACCAGGTGACATTTGTGTTCCTGCTTCTGGCTTATTTCAATTAATTTAATAATATTTTGTTCTTTTTTTGTATCTAAAAGAGGTTGCCCTGTCCATTGTTTTTCACTGATGGACAGCTAGATTGGTTTCACATCCTGGCTGCAGTGAACTGTGTTATAGTGGCTGTGTTATGGGAAAATTGCTGTATCTTTGATATGCTCTCCTCCTTTCCTTCTAATAAAATTTCCTTATTCTATATAGCCAAGAGCAAGATAACTCTCACATGGTAGGTCAATTTTTATCTTAGTTTAATTTTTGTTATTTATTTGAAAGAGTTACAATAGAGGTAGAGACACAGAGAGGTCCTCCATTAGCTGGTTCGCTCTACAGATGACTACAAAGGCCAGAGTTATGCCATTCTGAAACCTGGAGACAGGAGCTTCCTCTGGGTCTCCCTCATGGGTGCATGGGCCCAAGGACTTGGGCCATCTTCTACTGCTATCCCAGGAGATAGCAGAGAGCTGTATTGGAAGAAGAGCAGCTGGAACTAGAACTGGCACCCAAATGGGATGCTGGCCCTTCAGGCCAGGGCTTTAACTCACTGCACAACAGCGCCAGCCCCAATTTTTATCCTTTTTAAGGAATGACCATACTGTTCTGCATAACATCTGTACTAACTTGTGTTTTCACCTACCATATATGGTGGTTTTCTTTTCCCATGTGCTCTCTAGCATTTGTTATTTTTTATCAGTTTGGCATAAAAATGATATAGTATTGTTCATGTTTTTGTGTATTTTGAAATCAGTTAATTTGTTTATTAAATCTTTATTATTTGAAAGGTGGATTTAGAGAGAGAGGGAAAGACATAGATAGCTTTCATCTGCTGGCTCACACCCCAGAGAGTTTCAACAGTTGAGCCTGGGGCATGCTGGAGTCAGGAGCTTCATCCAAGTCTCCCACATGAGTGGCAAGGACCTGAGTCCTTCGTCCATCTTCTGCTGGTTTCCCAGGTGTTTAGCAGTGAGCTAAATTGGAAGTGGAGATTCCTAAACTCAAAGTGGAACTCAGATGTTATGCTGGCCTCACAGATTGCAGCTTTCCCCACTTGGCCACAATGCCAGCCCCTCTATCAATTTAATTCCTCAAAAATAGCTCAGTAATGTTGGCATCTATCTCATTTTGTTTTTTCTCTGTTATTATTCAACTTATTGATGTCTTATTTTTGTTCACATTATTCCTCTCAATTGCTCTACCTGAGGTGAGTAGGGCTGCTGTGTTGCTTAAATGAAGTGTATGCTTTAGATTACTCATTTAATGAGTGCATGTCATTCACATAGCACTTCACTGAAGTTCTACTATGTCCCAAATCCTCTTCTAGGCACAGAATTTAGACCACTTTTCTCTTAGGCCCAGATCTTGCCTTTAACATACTACTTGGAATTTAGTAGCTCATGAAATCTGCAGACTGCATAAATGAATGAATATTTTGAGGGCTGTGCTTTTGTGGAGGAACTTCATAGGAGACCGAAGGAATAAAATAAATCAAAAGTATCCACAGTATATAGAATGTATACTATTTTACAAGTCACAGAGAAGAAGAAGAAGAAGGAAAGTAGTAAGACTAGAAAGTTTGTGGCAAGACTAACAGGCGCTGGTCAAGAACTTAATAAGCACATTAGGAAAGCAGTAAGGTTTCTTTTTTTTTTTTTTTGAGGAAAAGTTTTTATTTCTAGTGATGAAATTGGCTACAGAACATTATGAAAGTTTAAAAATACAAAGAGAAATTGTCTATAATTAATAGATTCAAAATTTGACAATCAGTGAATATCATTATTAGTCATTACCAACAACAGTTATTGATTTGAAAGGCAGAGTGACAGGAAGAGGGAACCACTGCTTCACTCCCCAGACACTTGCAATAGCCAAAGCTTGACCAAGCCAAAACCAGGAACTGGGAATTCATTCTGGATGTCCCATTTGGGTGCAGGGACCCAAGCACTTCTGCCATCCTCCGTCTCCTCCCAGGGTGCACACTAGCAGAAACTTGCCTCAAAGCAGAGAAGCTACCACTCAAGCCAGACATTTGTATATGGGATGTGGGTGTGTGGTGGTGATAGCAAGCCCTCATAGATAAAAAAAAAATAAAGACAAAGTTATTTCTATGCCAAGGAAATTACTCTGTAGTCTTTCTCTTATAAACTACGTATTGCTGAACCTAGATAATTTTTCCTTTATTTAACAATGACATGAAAATGTCAGTTGAGTTGGCTTTCCTGAAGACCTTGTTTCTTGAATATTAGTGGCTAGTTGAGATAAATTCTTTTCATCTCTTTCTCGCTTCGGCAGCACATGTGCTCGCTTCAGCAGCACATATACTAAAATTGGAACGATACAGAGAAGATTAGCATGCCCCTGCGCAGTAAGGTTTCTTTACCTCCCTGTAGACTCTGCTCTCCAGAGGTGAACAGGGTCCTCTAAACCCACTTGCTGCACACACAAACACCTGAGTGTTGTATTCTCCCACAGGTGTTGGAGACTGATATGGTGTTCTGATTTATATTTACATAATGGCTAGTGACATCGGGCATATTCACATGTTTTGACCATTTACATTTCTTCTGAGAAATGTCTATTCAGATCCTTGCCTGTTTCTTCACTGTATTTTTTGGAGTTTTTCCAATTCATGTAAATGTTCTGGAAATCTGTAAACATTCAGAGTTTTAATTTTTCCTGCCATCTGTTCATTGTATCTACACTCTGATGTTTACTTTGTTGTGAAGAAGTATCTTAGTTGGATATACTCAAATGTCTCTGTTTTTATTTTTGTGACTATTGCTATTGGAATCTTACCCAAAAGCTATTGTGTGTTGACAATATTTAGAGTTTCCCTATGTTTACTTGGGTTTGGGTCTTATGATTACATTTTAATTCACTGTGAGTTCACTTTCACATAGTGTAAGAGATGTTGGAGTCTCTTTTCAGGCTTCTACATATGGATCATCAAGTTCCTCTGCACCACTTGTGAAAGAGATTCTTCTTTCTCCAGTTCATTTTAGTTCCTTTGTTAAATATGAGTTGCTGGTAGAAATTTGGGTTTATTTCTATGCTACCAAGTCTTTTCCATTGAACTATGTGTCTGTTATTATATCAGTGCTAACACTTCTTCTTCTTTTTTTTTTTTTGCAGTATATTTATTTGAAAGGCAGAGTTACAGAGAGGTAGAGGCAGAGAGAGAGAGAGGTCTTCCATCCACTGGTTTACTCCCCAAATGGCCACAATGGCCGGAGCTCTGTTGATCTGAATCCAAGTGTCAGGAGCTTCTTCCAGGTCTCTATGCAGGTGCAGGGGCCCAAAGACTTTGGCCATTTTCTACTTTTTTCTCAGGCTATACCAGAGAGGGGTATAAGAAGTGGAGCAGCTGGGAAACATACTGGCACCCATATGAGATGCCAGCACTGCAGACGGTGACTTTACCTGCTTTGTCATAGTGCTGACCCCTGTAATATGTCTTAAAATATGGTGTGATGTCTCCAGCTTTTTTTTGCTTTATAATATTGCTTTAGATGTTAAGCATCTCTCATGTTTCTATGTGAATTTTAGCATCATTTTTTCTAGCTCTGAGAACATCGTTGGTATGTTGATTGGGATTGCATTGAATTTGCAAATTGCTTTTGGTAGTATGGATATTTTGGTATTATTCTTCCCATTCACAAACATAAGTTTTCTGTGAGACTGTCAAAAAGCCTTGACAAAAATTGGACTTTATTACACAAAAATTCATCACTTTTTGGGATCATTTAAATCCATAATTTTGCACTAATATTTGATAAATAATTAAAGACTTTGAGCATTTTAGTAGGAGAAATTAAAATATTTATCAATTTATTCAAATATTGTTTAGATGTGATATTCAAATATTGTTTAGAGCCATTGTCTGTATTCCCTCTAAATTACGATCTTTTTGCTTTTTGCCTGTTAAACTTGTCCCTTGATTCAACAACCGTTTTTAATGTAATGTAAACTGAAAATGTCATTTCATAAGCTAAAAAAAATGACAAAGAAGGAAAAAGAAGGGAGGGAGGTTGAGTATATAATTATGTTCTCCGAATTTTTTCTATAAAACATATTGAATCATTTAAAAGCTAATTAAAATTAAACTCAAAATTGGACCATTATGACCAATATTTAAAACAAGTGATTAAAAACTGTAGATGTCTTCAATTTTGATTATCATTCTTCTTTAGAATATCTGAAAGAAATCCAGTTTCTCACTTTAAAATATACCAGTGTGTTAGAATTTAGTATTAAATGACTTTGTTTAAAAGTGTTATTTAATCTATTGCTTTAAGTAGTAATACTATGGCCATTGTAAAACAAAATCCTTATCATTTTTCATAAAACAGGAAGGGCCTTTAAAACATCATCACTAAAAATATTAAGAGACCTAAAATATAACATTCTTAAAACCCAAGTGATACCATTCAAAATTTTCAAATATGCAGGGATAGTTCATGTCAAGTAACTAAATAATTGTGAAGTGTATATATGGAATAGCTTCTATAAATTCTTTTGGCAAGGGCTGGCACTGTGGCATAGTGGGTGAGGCTGCCACCTGCAGTGCTGGTATTCCATAGGGGCATCAGTTCAAGACCTGGCTGCTCCACTTCCTATCCAGCTCTCTGCTATGGCCTGGGAAACACTATAAAATGGTACAAGTCCTTGGGCCCCTGCAACTGCATAGGAGACCAGGAAGAGGCTCCTGGTTCCTGCCTTCCAGTCAGCACAGCTGCAGCCATGGAGGCCAACTGTGGAGTGAACCAGTGAATGGAAGACCACTCTCTCTGCCTCTCCTTCTCTCTCTGTGTAATTCTGACTTTCAAATAATATAAATAAATCTTTAAAAAATTCTTTTGGCAAATAGATGAAGCTATTTGTTATACATTTCAAATAAATAGCAAACATACTAGAAAAATATATTGAATAAAATTTAAGCAACTCATAGCTATACACAGAAATTTCTCACCATAACAACATAGCAACCACTAAATTTCCAAATTCAATTTTCCACAACTTAGAATCTTTAACTCCAGAAGGAGTACAAAATTGACAGAACAGTGGCCTATGTATCAGGATACCTAATGCTAATACAGAATTATCCCTGCCACAACTTACCTATGTGACCTTGAACAATTCACTTTACTTCTCTGGGCTTGGCATTTAGCATCCTCATGTGATAAAGGAGGCTTGGATAAGATCAGTTGTACTCTATCTTGAGACTTCAATGATCTCTCAGTTTCCAAACAGGCACCTTAAGGGAAAGTAAACCTTTAGATCAAAGCTTACATTTTTAAATCTAAATATATTTTAAACTCTTTCTACAACTAGTACAAAACAACACATTCAAATGTGTACCATGCCACTTTTCAATATTTGGGAATAATTAATGCATCATTTTAGAGCATTGTCTTGAGGCCAGTGCTGTGGTGTAGCTAGTAAAGCCACTGCATGCAGTGGGGGCATCCCATATGGAGGCCGGTTCAAGTCCAGGCTGCTCCATTTTCCATTCAGCTGTCTGCTATAGCCTGGGAGAGCAGTAGGAAGTTGGCCCAAGTCCTTGGGCCCCTGAATCTGCATGGGAGACCCTGAAGAGGTCCTGGCTCCTGGTTTCAGATTGGCATATCTCTGACCTTTTAGGTCATCTGGGGAGTGAAAAAGCAGATGGAGGAACTCTCTCTCTTCCTCTTGTTCACTATCTGTGTAACTCGGACTTCCAAATAAATAAATAAATAAATCTTTTAAAAAATCAAAAGAATATTGTCTGGCACACAGTGAACCACTAAGTACAAGATATTATTAGTAATATTAGATTGAAATATTGAAGTAAACTAGGCAATAAGCCTTAAGATGCAAATTAATACCAAGAAATATAATCTCAAATTTCTGTGTTCAACAAGGTAGTCTCTTTTCACTACTAACTTTATACTAAATAAGATATTTTGATATTTTGTTAAGAGTAAATTTATCGGGGGCCAGCGCCGTGGCTCACTTGGTTAATTCTCCACCTGTGGTGCTGGTATCCCTTATGGGCAAAGTGTTCTAGTCCTGGTTGCTCCTCTTTCAGTCCAGCTTTCTGCTATGGCCCGGGAAGGCAGTAGAGGATGGCCCAAGTGCTTGGGCCCTGCACCCGGATGGGAGACCAGGAGAAAGCACCTGACTCCTGGCTTTGGATGGGCACAGCTCCAACTGTGGCAGCCATCTGGGGACTGAACCAATGGAAGGAAGACCTTTCTGATTTCTCACTGTATATAACTCTACCTGTCAAATAAAAAAAATTATTAGTTTTTCATAAAAACTGCAGTATTGAAAAAGTTCTAAAATCCCTCTAATTCTAAATGTCTGTGACTGCTAACTCATTAGCACATATTGCATTCTTTACATCTGGGTAATCATGACAATTCACTTTTAAATGATTAACAGATCTGCTGTTATATATAAATACATGCTTTTCCGAAAATCATACAATAAGCAGGCTACATACTTTACTTCAAGTAGAACTGCCATATCCAGTCCTACAATTGTAAATAAGACAGTTTCAATTGTTCAGCATTATCAATTATAAATTCCAATCGTGTAGCAATACTCATAAGAATTTAGGGGGCCGATGCTGTGGAGTAGCAAGTAGAGCTGTGGCTTGCAGTGCTGACATTCCAATTGGGTGCCAGTTCAAGTCCTGGCTACTCAAATTACTATCCATCTTTTTAGGCAAGTAAGACTTACTATCCAGCAGTAGAGGATGGCCCAGGCCCTTGGGCTCCTGCACCTGCATAGGAGACCCAAAAGAAGCTGCTGGCTCCTGGCTTTGGATTGGCAGAGCTCCAGCCATTGTGGCCAAATGGGGAGTGAACCAGCGGTTGGAAGACTGCTCTCTCTCTCTCCTTCTCTGTGTAACTCTGATTTTCAAGTAAAATAAATGAATTTTTTTAAAAAAAGGATGAAATAAAAAGGAAGATGAAGATTACAAAATTGTTTAATTTTTTTAATAAATATAAATTTCCAAAGTACAGCTTTTGGATTACAGTGGCTTCCCCTCCCCCAAAACATCCCTCCCACCCATAATCCTCCTATTTCCTGCTTCCTCTCCCATCCCAGAAGATTACAAAATTGTATGAAGGACATTTGTACAGTAAACAAATATACTGATTTCCAATGCAATATTTGAATACTTGAAGCAGGAACGCTAAGTACTTCTTTGCCAAAATAACATGTTTTCTCCAGTGTAAAACCCATTTGCCATCCCCATACACAAAGGGATTTGGGGCAAGAAGGAAAAAAGAAGTCCACACATGCAGAAATTTTAAGCAAAACAAAATAGAGAATGTATTTAGTTTCATGTAAATCACATGAGAATTAATAGTATTCTACCAATTTGCAACAAATATTTTTAACTTTAATGAATGAATGAACTTTCAGTTACATAGCAGGAAACTTCTACCCTCTCCCATAAAACTGAAAGAGAAACTTTTTAAAAGTAAAAACTGATGAAAGAATTCTGCAATACATGTTAATGTTAAGTAGCCCAGCAGAGTTTATTTAGAAATACAAACACACACACAGAAAATAAATACATTAAAATCTTACTGAATAGGTCAGTAATAGTTCAGGATCCAATATGTGTGCAAAAGATTCTGGATTTCCCAGTCACTTTGTATAGGAAATGATGTGCTTTGCTATGTAGCATGTAACTTTAGATTCCTGAACACCTCCACTTTGCTTCTTACCCTGAGTCCCAGCAAATACAGGAACACAGCTGTTGAGTCATTCATTTTCTGGATTTGGGAATATCAAAGAATTAATGAGTATAGAAAGTTGTACAGCAGAGACCAAGAATGTCCAAGGGAGGTCACGTAAATCAATTGAACAAGTCAAACTACTATGAATGTATACTGAATGCTCTGTTTTTAATATGTCTTACTTACCTAAAAAGACATGAGGGCTATTGCTCTCTCTCTTAATACAATTAAGGAGAAGATATCACCAATGCTCAAGAAAAATGAATACACAGCAGAGCTAATACAAAATCCCCAAATTCCAAAATAGAAAAACTGGATATGCACTCCTTACACACACCCTGAAGTGGCAATGAAGTAGAACAAATCTAAAATTAGAAAAAAATCTTTTTTTAAAAGATTTATTTATTTATTTGAAAGTCAGAGTTGCACAGAGAGAGGCAGAGAAGAGAGAGGGGTCTTCCATCCACTGGTTCTCTCCCCAGTTGGCTGCAATGGCCAGAGTTGTGCCAATCCAAAGCCAGGAGCAAGGAGCTTCTTCCAGGTCTCCCACATGGGTGCAGGGGCCGAGGACTTGGGCCATCTTCTACTGCTTTCCCAGGCTATAGCAGAGATCTGGATCCATATGAGCTGCCAGCACTGCAAGTGGTGGCTCTACCCACTATGCCACACCACTGGCCCTGAAAATTCTTGTCAAATTAAGAACATTTAACCTTTGTTTAGAGTGCATTATTAAAATATCTAAACTGGGGGAATACATAATTTCTTTCTTTAGAAATCAGAAGAGAAAAAGAACACTTCAAGCCTACTGTGACACCACACAGAAGGAATGGAGAATCATGATCTCAATTAGCCTAGGGACAGAATAAAAGGGAGGGAAATAGGAACAACAGAATTAAGATGAATAAGCTTTGACAGCTGAGGGAATCTGAATGTAAAGAAAAGGCATGCAGTTAACTGAAACAATAGAGATAAGTCTTAGAGGAAAAAACATTGTTAAGTCATATTAATGGGGCCAGAGCTGTGACTTAGTAAAGTAAAAAAAAAATCTAAAATTTGTTTTTAAATTATATAATTAAAAAAAGATAAAAAAGATGTTCAATCTTAAGTCTCTACAGCATAAGATATACATCAATTTTCCCAGGTTCTATTTGCATTTATTAACAAAGTTTCATGGGTGTAATCACTAAAGTGGCTCCAATAAGTCTTTTTATAAAAATTATTTTTTATTTTGACAGGCAGAGTGGACAGTGAGAGAGACAGAGAGAAAGGTCTTCCTTTTTCTGTTGGTTTACCCCCTAGTGACCGCTGCCGCCAGTGTGCTGCAGCTGGCACATGGCACTGATCCAAAGCCAGGAGCCAAGTGCTTCCTCCTGGTCTCCCATGCAGGTACGGGGCCCAAGCACTTTGGCCATCCTCCATTGCACTCCTGGGCCATAGCAGAGAGCTGGACTGGAAGTGGAGCAACTGGGACAGAATCTGGCTCTCCCAGCAGGACTAGAACTTGGTGTGCCTGCACCGCAGGTGGAGGATTAGCTTATTGAGCCATGGAGCCTGCCTCCAATAAGTCTTAACCTGGGATGCAACTAAATTTAACAAGGATACTCAATAGGAATTTTAGAAGAATTCCAAAATATGTATCAGAATAAAAATAAATACTTTACTTGGTACATCTCATTTTAACTATACTATTGTCTAAATTTCCAAATATCAGATGTACTAAAAAAATCCCCAAAGCAGCAGAGTTGGTCCGACATGATGAGGAATAAAATAAAGAAAATGAGAATTCGCAGATCCCAGATTAAAATAACCAAGAAGGCCCAATAAAAGAAAACTCAATGTCTTCATACACTAACATTTATTACCTCAGATTTATTTAACAAAAAGGTGATTATTCCAGCTACATCCCATTAGGTAGCCCAATTTTACCTGCTAAATCCATTTAAAAAAAGCACCTCATGATATATTACTAAAATCATATTGCTATATGCCAT
This sequence comes from Oryctolagus cuniculus, assembly GCF_964237555.1. Lineage (NCBI taxonomy): Eukaryota > Metazoa > Chordata > Mammalia > Lagomorpha > Leporidae > Oryctolagus > Oryctolagus cuniculus. Next base: position 82,658 of record NW_027208317.1, read on the forward strand.
CCACCATGTCCACTGTACCTTATACCTAATGTTAACAGATCTCATGAAAATCAGTAGATAAATGATGTGTCTTAACCACGTGTGGGAAATGTCTTTTGTTCAACGTTTTTCCAAAAACCCCTCAGTCTCAGTTTGCCTTCACCTTGAAAAGACACTTCTGAGGTTTACTAATCAGTCCAGCTTCTTCGGGCCTCCCTCCAATGAAAGGGGCTAAAATCCATCAAAATAAACTCTAGGCACTGTCCTTGTGCTCCCAGTGACTTTTTCACTCTAGGGGCTCACAAACCTTCTAAATTCTTTAGATCACCTGTGATGTCCATTAGTTCTCAAAGACTATGATGCAAGTAATTTCCCCTCTTGGAACCTTGTTATTAACTGTGCTGTATGAGAAATGAAGTCTCCTACACACCTTGTGCTTACGATTCTCCAAACCATGTTGCCTGCTAGGACTTTGGCCATGAATATAGGACAGCAATACCTGAACATGATTACTGAGATCTCCTTAATAAAGGATAGACTGGGGCCAGCACTGTGGTGCAGTGGTGTAATCCTTTACCTGCAGTGCTGGCACCCCATATGAGCACCAGTTCTAGTCCCCATTTCTCCTTTTCCCATCCAGCTCTCTGCAATAGCCTGGGAAAGCAGTAGAAGCTGTTCCAAGTGCTTTGGTCCCTGCCAAAATGTGGGAGACCTAGAAGCTCCTAGCTCAGATTGGCCCAGCTGCAGACATTGCAGTCATTAGGGGAGTAAATGAGCATATGGAAGACCTTTCTCTCTGTCTCTTCCTCTCACTGTCTGTAAGTACACCTGTCAAATACGTAAATAAATTCTATATATATATATATTTACATTTATTTATATATATTTATGTATATAAATATATTCATATATAAAATATATTATGCTTTATCATATATTATATAATATATAATAATTATAAACAGATAATATTATATAATTTATTATAACTATTATATATATCATATATATATATTATTGAGATGACTTCAATAGCCAGAGTGTGGCCAGGTTGAAGCCAGGAGCTCCTCCTCCAATGTGTGTGGCAGCAACCCAGGCACTTGGACCATCTTTCACTGGTTTTTCAATCCATTGGTATGGAGCTGGATCAGAAATAATTATATATTTATATATAAATAAATTCATATATAATATTTATATATAATTATATATTATATATTTATGATAATTATATGTAATTCTATATTATGTATAGAAATATATAATATATATTATAATATATAAATATATATATGATGGATCAAAATGCGGCATTCTCCATTTGGCAGAAGAGACAGGCTCCAATATCTACTGTCTATGTCAGTATGTCAGTATAATGCAGGAGGTAACCCCTCTACCAAATAAGAAAAGCTATTTCAGTTCAGCTGGACATCATTCTGCTGACTGTTGACCTTATTACTGTTAGTCTGGATGCTTTCATTGGTTACAATCCAGAGACCCAATTTTCCCATAGATATAAACATCAGCAAACATGAAAATTTGGTAAGAAAAGCTTAAACTGAGAGTTATGATTAATAACTATTTTAACAAAATTTCTCAGAACCCATCTAATCCAAACCTTGGACAATTGGGAGCTGTTGTACTTGGCCCACCCATAATTGAAATGGATTCTAAATCCTTCAACTGCAAGGAGAGTATCATAGACATTAATGCTCCAAACGGATCCAGTTCCCTGCTAATGTGTCTGGAAAAGCAGCACAGGGTGACTCAAATATTGGGGCTCCTGCACCCATGTGAGAGACCTGGAAGAAGCCCCTGGCTCCTGATATCAGTCTGGCCTAGCCACAGTCACTGCAGCCATTTGAGGAGTGAACAAACCAGGAGGAAGATCCATCTCTCCCACTCTCTCTTTCTAGTGCTGCCTTTCAAATTCATAAATAGACCTTTAAGAAAGTCGATCACTTCAATAAATTTGTCATTGCTCAGTCATGATTACTTTTACTACCTTAAATTCTTTTTCAAAAGATTTATTTATTGGAAAGGCAGAAAGAGGAGCTGGTGGTTGTGGTGCAGTGGACAAAGTTGCTATCTGTTACATTGGCATCCTCTACGTGCACCAGTTCAAGTACCAGCTATTCCATTTCTGATCCAGCTCCTTACCAATGGACTGAAAAAGCAGGGAAAGTTGGCCCAAGTGGCTGGGATGCTGCCACGCACATCGGAGGAAAAGCTCCTGGCTTCAACCTGGCCACACTCTGGCTATTAAAGTCATCTCAAAAATGAATTAGGTGGTGGAAGATTTCTGTCTCTCCCTCTCTCTGTAACTCTTTCAAATAAGTAATTAAATATTTTAATATGATAAAAAATGGCAGAGAGACACAGAGACAAAGAGAGAAGGAAAGAGAAGCAGAGAGATCTCCCATCTGCTGGTTCACTTTCTATATGGCTACCACTGTGCAAGACCAGGTTTCAAGTCCCCATTGAGGTTACAGTTCTCCAAATTAGATGACAAGAAGGAAAGAATTTGAGCTATTATCCATTGCTTCCCAGGGATATTAACATGAAACTGATTTGGAAGTGGAGTACCCAAAACTCAGATTAGCACTGCAATATATGATGCGGGCATCTGTTGTGATGGTTAACAAATTGGAAAACCTAGAGGAAAAATCAACAGATTCCTGGACATACACAATATACCTAAATTGAGTCATGAAGACACATAGAAAAGCTAAACAAATCAAAAACCAAGACAGAGATTGGATGAGTAATAAAGACCCTCCCAACAAGGAAAAGTCCAGGATCAGACAGCCTCACTATTGAATTCTACAAGTCTTTTAAAGAACTAATGCTTCTCAAACTATTCAACACAATTGAAAGAGAGGCAATCCTCTCAAACTCCTTCTATTAATCTGACAATGACTCATTCTATCATTTATTTATACATAATGTTGAGAAAATCAGAAGTATTTGTTAGGACTTCTGCTAAAATGCACTAGATTTATAATTTTTAAATACATCTTTCCTAGATGTAATGCAGTCCTTTGCTACTTTAGAGTATCAGAAATTTAAAATGTTGGACTGGTGCTGTGGTGGAGCAGGTTAACACCCTCGCCTGAAGCTCCAGCATCCCATATGGGGGCCGGTTCAATACTCAGCTGCTCCACTTCTGATCCTGCTCTCTGCTATGGCCTGGCAAAGTAGTAGAAGATGGCCCAAGTCCTTGGGCCCCTGTACCGATCTGGGAGACCTGGAACTAGCTCCTGGCTCCTGGCATCGGATCAGCACAGCTCTGGCAGTTGCAATCAATTAGGGAGTGAACATCAGATGAAAGACCTCCCTCTTTCTCTCTGGTTCTCCTCTCTGTCTGTAACTCGACTTGTAAATAAATAAATAAATAAATCTTTAAAACAATTAAGAAATTTAAAAAGGGAAAAGTTTTTAAAAAATGTATTTATTTATTGTGAGGCAGAGTGACAGATATAGAGAGCAAGAGAAAGAGAGGTCTGCTATCCACTGGTTCACCCCTAAATGGCCAGAATGGCTGGAGCTGGGCCGATCTGAAGCCAGGTGCCAGAAGCCAGGAGTCAGCAGCTTCCTCCAGGTCTCTCACATGGGTGCAGGGGCCCAAGCACTCAGGGCATATTCCACTGCATTCCTAGGCCATTAGCAAAGAGCTGGATTGGAAGTGCAGGAGCAGGGACTCAAACTGGTGCCCATGTGGGATGTTGGTGCTGCAGGTGGATGCTTAATCTACTATGCCACAGAGTGGGCCCAGGGAATGGTTTTAGGAAGACATCTTTCATGTAGACTAGGCTGCAATATTGCAAGGTAAGGTTTAGCTTTTATTTCCACACATCAGTATTCATCTTTTAGCAACTATAAATACTGAATATCATACATATAGACATAAATATAGGTAACTGCAGATTTTGTTGTCATTCTTTCTAATTCTTTTTTTAATGTCTGCTAATAGGCCATATTATGGATTATTATATTGATGTTATCTGTACACAACCATCAGGCATTTCCACTGTTGAATGTGTTTATGTGTACAGGTAGTTTTGTTTGTGTGTACATGAATGCACATTTGATGGAGATAGCACTGACAGTAATAATGTGAGAAATCCTAATGCTGATTTCAAACTTTCTATCCTCCGCAGAGATGGCTGTCATTGAAGTAGACCACAGGGCCCCTTTGCTGTTGTGGACTGAAATGTGCCTCCCTAAAACTCAAACACTGAAGTGCTAACCACCAACATAACTCTACCTGAAGAAAGTGCTTTTAAGCAGATCAAATGATAGATGTGTCTGTCACATCAGAGAAGGGCTTCTGGAAAAATCGAGCCTATTAGCACCTTGATCTGATATTTTCAAGCTCTACAACTCTGAGAAGTAAAATTCCATGATTTAAATCATATTCTCTGTGGTATTTTCTTAGCAAATTAATATATCCTCATTTCTGCTAGCATTTTCTGCTGTCATCTAGAAGGTCCTCATGATTAACAGAGAAATATAGAAAGTAAAAACTATGATTTTAGATTACCAAGTACCTACTAACATAAAAAAGATATCCCAGAAGCAACCTACTACCATCCTCCAGGACCCAGAAAAAAAAAAAAAAAACAGGAATGAGTCAAGTTGTGGGGCAGTAGAAAAGTGAATAATGAAAGATCACAGCAGAAGTAAATAAGGAAGGGTTTGATGCTGTGGTGTAGTAGGTTAATGCCTTGTCCTGCTGTGCATGTATCCCATATGTTGTTGCTCGAAGACCAGGTTCTCCACTTCCAATCCAGCTCCCTACTAATGCACCTGGGAAATTGGTGGAAGATGGACCATGTTCTTGGGTGCTGGCACCCACATGAGAGACTTGGAAGAAGCATCTGGCCTTTCAAATAAAGAAATCTTAAAAAAAATAGAAGCAGTGTTAGCACTGTTGGAAAAACAGACACATAGTTCAATGGAAAAAATAGGCAGCTGAAATAAACTGACTTTTCTACAGCCAACCCCTATTTAATAAAGGAAAGAAAACAAACAGGAGAAAGAAGAATCCCCTTAGCAAATGGTTTAAAGGAAAGTGATTATCCATATGTAGAAGCCTGAAAAGATACCCCAACACCTCATACACTATGTAAAAGCAACTCAAGGTTAATTAAAAGTCTAAATATAAAACCAAAACCTTGAGAGCTTGTTTTGAGGTTCTAGCAGGGGAGCGCAGCTACTCGTATACCCTTGACCGAAGACCGGTCCTCCTCTAGCGGGGAAGGTCGTCCTCTTCGACCCAGCACGCAGCTTCAGGAGGGACGCACATGGAGTGGTGAGGGAGGAAGGGGACACCCGCCTAGCCAGCCAGATCAGCCGAATCAACCCTGGCGATCAATGGGGTGACAGATGTCGCAGCCAGATCGCCCTCACATCCTGAGTTCATGCCGGAGCTGAGGGAAGGAAGCAATGCCGTCAGATCTGGCCGCTCTGCGGGAGTCTGAGGAACAACTCACACCAGGTGGCCGCCGTTCCGTCGTCATGGGTAAAGGAGACCCCAACAAGCCAAGGGGCAAAATGTCCTCCTATGCCTTCTTCGTGCAGACGTGCCGGGAAGAGCACAAGAAGAAACACCCTGACTCTTCGGTCAATTTCGCAGAATTCTCTAAGAAATGCTCGGAGAGATGGAAGACCATGTCTGCAAAGGAAAAGTCCAAGTTTGAAGATATGGCAAAAAGTGAAAAAGCTCGTTATGACAGGGAGATGAAAAATTACGTTCCTCCCAAGGGTGATAAGAAGGGAAAGAAAAAGGATCCCAATGCTCCTAAAAGACCACCATCTGCCTTCTTTCTCTTTTGCTCTGAACATCGCCCAAAGATCAAAAGTGAACACCCTGGCCTGTCCATTGGGGACACTGCAAAAAAATTGGGTGAGATGCGGTCTGAACACTCAGCCAAAGATAAACAACCATATGAACAGAAAGCAGCTAAGCTAAAGGAGAAATATGAAAAGGATATTGCTGCATACCGTGCCAAGGGCAAAAGTGAAGCGGGAAAGAAGGGCCCTGGTAGGCCCACAGGCTCAAACAAGAAGAATGAACCTGAAGATGTGGAGGAAGAAGAGGAAGAAGAAGAAGATGAAGATGATGAGGAAGAGGATGAAGATGAAGAATAAATGGCTATCCTGTAATGATGAGTGTGGAGTGTGCGTGTGTGCTCAGGCAGTTGTTTTGCTAAGAATGTGAATTCAAGTGCAGCTCAATATTAGCTTCAGTATAAAAAAACTGTACAGATTTTTGTATAGCTGATAAGATTCTTTGTAGAGAAAATACTTTTTTTAAAAAATGCAGGTTGTAGCTTTTTGAGGGGCTACTACATACAGTTAGATTTTAAAGCTTCTGATGTTGAATGTTCCTAAATATTTAATGGTTTCTTTAATTTCTTGACTTGTGTATGGTAGCGCAGCAAAGTTGTAGGAATTAGTATCATTTGTAAATTTGGATTTTTTGTTAGGATGTTGCATTCTGTGTTGTTTTTTTAAAAAAAAATTTTGTAATAAAATTATGTATGTTAAAAAAAAAACCCAAAACCTAAGTAAACATATGAGAAACTGTAAAACATTAGCAGAGACAACAGTTTGCATAAGATTCCAAAAGCACAAGTAACAAAAATAAAATATACAAATTTGAGCATATCAAATTAAGATACATCTTCACAACAAAGTAATCAACAGAGTGAAGATACAATGGACGGAATGGCAGGAAACATTGAAAACTCTGACTATGACAAAAGATTGATAGCCAGAACATACATATATAGAACTGGAAAAACTCCAAACAAGAAGCAAAATGTACACGTAAGAAATGGGCAATGATCAGAATAGATGTTTCTCAGAAGAAGAAATCTCAATTGTCAAGACATAGATGAACATGCCCAATATCACTAGCCATTAGGGAAATGTAAATCAAAACCAATAGCAGACTCCATCTGTGGGAGAAGACAATGCTTGGGTTTTCATTTGTGCAACAAGTGGGTTTAGAGGACCCTGTTCACCATTAGAGGGCAGAGTCTACATGGAAGTAAAGAATCCTTAATACTTTCCTAATGGGAGAAGAGGAAGCCTGAGACCTCGCAAGCAGGAAGTGGTCCAGAAACTGCTCAGGTGTGGGTGTAGGTGGCTGAGCAACAGGCAGTCCTGCCTTGATTCCCCACAAAGATACAGGGGAAACCCTTCTGGATGGAGCAGGCGTGAATCGGAGGACCTACTGGGAGAACAAGGTCGCCCACCGCGCGGAAGCCAAGTCGCGGGACCCAGACGCAGAAGCCCCAGGGTCTGCGCGACAGTGCTCCAAGGGGAGTGCATGCCACACAGACAACAGCGGGGAGACTTGGGACGCTCAGGGCTCCGAGTCCACACATCGGCGCTGGAAGGGGAGGTGAGCTCAATAACCCGAGACATTGGTGGGGAAACGGGGGTCAGAATCTAGAGGGGGGCCGGAAAGTGCAGCAAACTCACTACCGGAAAGAAGGAAAAAAAAAAGCTTTGGGGTTTCTCTTCCCCCTAACCTTGCAAAGGTTACAAGGCTGCAAGGCTTGAAGAATTCCCAAGAGACAAAGAGCAGGACTCCTCTTTGGATTTACATATCAATGGGGGAGAGTTAAGGAACTGAGTCACTACAATTCAGTAGCCTAGCCAACCCAGTGGGAGTCCAGAGGAGCCAAAGACTGGAAGCTAAATACCATCAATTCTGCACAGCCCTGCCCTGCGGTGTTACTTACCCCCTGAATAAATAAAATAAATAAATAAATAAAAAGAGAGAGATTTACCACGCATAACCTGAGGGTGTCACCTTTGCACACCCTTAACCAGGAAGAACCAGGCAGAGCTCTCAGGCCGCACCCATCTCAAGCCTCCAAGGCTCCTCCAACAGCAGGCAGTCCACTTAACACAGACACAGTATAAAAAAAAAAAAAAAAGAAAGAAAAAAAAAAACGCACAGTGACGCAAGAAGAATTAACTATGCCGAGTAACAAACACAGAAATAGAGGGAGCAAGATCAACGATGACACTATGATGCCTCCAAATAAGCAAAACACCCCAAGCCAAGAGTATGAAGATGATGAGATAGAAGAAATGCAAGATACGGATTTCAAAAAATTTATGATAAGAACATTTAGAAGTTTTCAAAAGCAAATCCTTGAACTACAGAAATCCTTAATGGACAAGATTGAAAATCTCTCTCGTGAAAATGAAATTTTAAGGAAGAGTCAAAATGAAACTCAGAAACTAGTAGAACAGGAAAGTGTAATAGTCAAGAGAAATCAAAATGAAATGAAGAGCTCAATAGATCAAATGACAAACACATTAGAAAGCCTTAAAAACAGAATGGGTGAAGCAGAAGAGAGAATATCGGACTTAGAAGATAGAGCACAGGAAAACATACAGTCAAACCAAAGAAAAGAAGAGGAAATTAGAAACCTAAAAAATATTGTTGGGAATCTACAGGATACTATTAAAAAAAACAACATTCGAGTTCTAGGAGTTCCTGAAGGCATGGAGAGAGAGAAAGGATTGGAAGGCCTTTTTAGTGAGATACTAGCAGAGAACTTTCCAGGTTTGGAGAAGGACAGAGATATCCTAGTACAGGAAGCTCATAGAACCCCCAATAAACATGACCAAAAGAGATCCTCACCACGACACGTGGTAATTAAACTTACCACAGTGAAACATAAAGAAAAGATCCTAAAATGTGCAAGAGAGAAACGTCAGATTACTCTCAGAGGATCTCCAATCAGACTCACAGCTGACTTCTCATCAGAAACCCTACAAACTAGGAGGGAATGGCGAGACATAGCATAGGTGCTAAGAGAGAAAAATTGCCAGCCCAGAATATTATATCCTACCAAGCTCTCATTTGTGAATGAAGGTGAAATAAAGACCTTTCATAGCAAACAGAAATTGAAAGACTTTGTGGCCACTCGTCCGGCCCTGCAAAAGATACTTAAAGATGTGCTACACTCAGAAACACAGAAACACGGCCATCAATATGAAAGAAGGGAAAGGAAGAACACCTACCAGTAAAAGAGCATGGGAAGCTCAAAGCATATACTAGAAAATATTTCCGGGAAAATGGCAGGGCAAAGTCACTACGTATCAATTGTCACATTGAACATTAACGGTCTGAATTCTTCAGTTAAAAGACACCGTTTGGCTGACTGGCTCACAGAACACAACCCAACTATTTGTTGCCTACAAGAAACACATCTCTCTAACAAAGAGGCATGCAGACTGAAAGTGAAAGGTTGGAAAAAGATATTCCATGCCAACAGAAACCAAAAAAAAGCAGGTGTAGCCATATTAATATCAGACAAAATAAACTTTAATACAAAAACTGTTAAGAGAGACAAAGAGGGACACTATATAATGATTAAGGGTTCAATTCAACAGGAAGATGTAACTATTATAAATGTATATGCACCTAATTACAGGGCACTGGTCTATTTAAAAGATATGTTAAGGGACTTAAAGGGAGATTTAGATTCCAATACAATAGTACTGGGGGACTTCAATACTCCACTCTCAGAAATAGACAGATCATCTGGACAGAAGATCAACAAGGAAACAGCAGATTTAATTGACACTATTGTCCAAATGGATCTAACAGATATCTACAGAACTTTCAACCCTACATCTACAGACTTCACATTCTTCTCAGCAGCGCATGGAACCTTCTCTAAGATTGATCACATACTAGGCCATAAAGCAAGTCTCAGCAAATTTAAAAGAATTAGTATCATACCATGCAGCTTCTCAGACCACAGTGGGATGAAGCTGGAAATTAGCAACTCAGGAAACCCCAGAAAGTATGCAAACACATGGAGACTGAACAACATGCTCCTGAATGAACACTGGGTCATTCAAGAAATCAAAAGAGAAATCAAAAACTTTCTGGAAGTAAATGAAGACAACAACACAACATATCAAAACTTATGGGATACAGCAAAAGCAGTATTGAGAGGCAAATTTATAGCAATAGGTGCCTACATCAAGAAATTGGAAAGGTACCAAATAAATGAGCTTTCAGCGCACCTCAAGGACCTAGAAAAACTGCAGCAAACCAAACCCAAATCTAGAAGGAGAAGAGAAATAATTAAAACCAGAGAAGAAATTAACAGGATTGAATCCAAAAAAACATTACAAAAAATCAGCCAAGCGAGAAGCTGGTTTTTTGAAAAAATAAACAAAATTGACACCCCATTGGCCCAACTAACTAAAAAAAAGAAGAGAAAAGACCCAAATCAATAAAATCAGAGATGAAAAAGGAAACGTAACAACAGACACCACAGAAATAAAAAAGAATCATCAGAAATTACTACAAGGACCTGTATGCCAGCAAACAGGAAAACCTATCAGAAATGGATAGATCCCTGGACACATGCAATCTACCAAAATTGAACCATGAAGACATCGAAAACCTAAATAGACCCATAACTGAAACAGAAATTGAAACAGTAATAAAGGCCCTCCCAACAAAGAAAAGCCCAGGACCAGATGGATTCACTGCTGAATTCTACCAGACATTTAAAGAAGAACTAATCCCATTTCTTCTCAAACTATTCAGAACAATCGAAGAAGAGGGAATCCTCCCAAATTCTTTCTATGAAGCCAGCATCACCTTAATCCCTAAGGCAGAAGAAAGATGCAGCACTGAAAGAGAATTACAGACCAATATCCCTGATGAACATAGATGCAAAAATCCTCAATAAAATTCTGGCCAATAGAATACAACAACACATCAGGAAAATCATCCACCCAGACCAAGTGGGATTCATCCCTGGCATGCAGGGATGGTTCAACATTCGCAAATCAATCAATGTGATTCACCACATTAACAGACTGCAGAAGAAAAACCATATGGTTATCTCAATTGATGCAGAGAAAGCATTTGATAAAATTCAACACCCTTTCATGATGAAAACTCTAATCAAATTGGGTATAGAAGGAACATTCCTCAATATAATCAAAGCAATTTATAAAAAACCCACAGCCAGCATCCTATTGAATGGGGAAAAGTTGGAAGCATTTCCACTGAAATCTGGCACCAGGCAGGGATGCCCACTCTCACCACTGCTATTTAACATAGTTCTGGAAGTTTTAGCCAGAGCCATCAGACAAGAAAAAGAAATCAAAGGAATACAAATCAAGAAGGAAGAAGTCAAACTATCCCTCTTTGCAGACGACATGATTCTGTACTTAAAGGATCCAAAGAACTCTACTAAGAGACTATTGGAACTCATAGAGGAGTTTGGCAAAGTGGCAGGATATAAAATCAATGCACAAAAATCAACAGCCTTTGTATACACAAGTAATGCCATGACTGAGAAAGGACTGCTAAGATCAATCCCATTCACAATAGCTACAAAAACAATCAAATACCTTGGAATAAACTTAACCAAGGACGTTAAAGATCTCTACGATGAAAATTACAAAACCTTAAAGAAAGAAATAGAAGAGGATACCAAAAAATGGAAAAATCTTCCATGCTCATGGATTGGAAGAATCAACATCATCAAAATGTCCATTCTCCCAAAAGCAATTTATACATTCAATGCAATCCCAATCAAGATACCAAAGACATTCTTCGCAGATCTAGAAAAAATGATGCTGAAATTCATATGGAGGCACAAGAGACCTCGAATAGCTAAAGCAATCTTGTACAACAAAAACAAAGCCGGAGGCATCACAATACCAGACTTCAGGACATACTACAGGGCAGTTGTAATCAAAACAGCATGGTACTGGTACAGAAACAGATGGATAGACCAATGGAACAGAATTGAAACACCAGAAATCAATCCAAACACCTACAGCCAACTTATATTTGATCAAGGATCTAAAACTAATTCCTGGAGCAAGGACAGTCTATTCAATAAATGGTGCTGGGAAAACTGGATTTCCACGTGCAGAAGCATGAAGCAAGACCCCTACCTTACACCTTACACAAAAATCCACTCAACGTGGATTAAAGACCTAAATCTACGTCCTGACACCATTAAGTTATTAGAGAACATTGGAGAAACCCTTCAAGATATTGGCACAGGCAAAGAATTTCTGGAAAAGACCCGGGAGGCACAGACAGTCAAAGCCAAAATCAACTATTGGGATTGCATCAAATTGAGAAGTTTCTGTACTGCAAAAGAAACAGTCAGGAGAGTGAAGAGACAACCGACAGAATGCGAAAAAATATTTGCAAACTATGCAACAGATAAAGGGTTAATAACCAGAATCTACAAAGAGATCAAGAAACTCCACAAAAACAAAACCAACAACCCACTTAAGAGATGGGCCAAGAACCTCAATAGACATTTTTCAAAAGAGGAAATCCAAATGGCCAACAGGCACATGAAAAAATGTTCAAGGTCACTAGCAATCAGGGAAATGCAAATCAAAAGCACAATGAGGTTTCACCTCACCCCGGTTAGAATGGCTCACATACAGAAATCTACCAACAACAGATGCTGGCGAGGATGTGGGGAAAAAGGGACACTAACCCACTGTTGGTGGGAATGCAAACTGGTCAAGCCACAATGGAAATCAGTCTGGAGATTCCTCAGAAACCTTTCGACCCAGCCATCCCACTCCTTGGAATTTACCCAAAGGAATTTAAATTGATAAACAAAAAAGCGGTCTGCACCCTAATGTTTATTGCAGCACAATTCACAATAGCCAAGACCTGGAACCAACCTAAATGCCCATCAATGGTAGACTGGATAAAGAAATTATGGGATATGTATTCTTTAGAATACTATACCGCAGTAAGAAACAACGAAATCCAGTCATTTGCAACAAAATGGAGGAATCTGGAACACATCATGCTGAGTGAAGTAAGCCAGTCCCAAAGGGACAAATACCATATGTTCTCCCTGATCAGTGACAACTGACTGAACACCAAAAAGGAAACCTCCTGAAGTGAAATGGACACTATGAGAAATGGTGACTTGATCAGCATAGCCCTGACTGCTAATGGACAACTTAATACATTATCCCTCATAGTATTTTTTTTTGTCTGTTCTACTTAATATGACTGGTTTAATTCTGTAATTATCACACAGTTATTCTTAAGTGTTGAAAATTAACTGAAATGTGATCCCTGTTAAACATAAGAGTGGGAATAAGAGAGGGAAGAGATGTATAATTTGGGGCATGCTCGGGCTGACTTGCCCCAATTGGTAGAGTTGGAAACATACCAGGGGATTCCAATTCAATCCCATCAAGGTGGCATGTGCCAATGCCATCTCACTATTCCAAGTGATCAATTTCAGTTCACAATTGATCATAATGAAAGGACTAAGAGTCAAAGGGAGCACATAAACAAGTCTAGTATCTGCTAACACTAACCGATAGAATAAATAAAGGGGAGAGTGATCTAACATGGGAAGTGAGATACTCAGCAGACTCATAGAATGGCGATGTCCTAAATAGCACTCTGGCCTCAGAATCAGCCCTAAAGGCACTCGCATCTGGCTGAAAAGCCCATGAGAGTATTTCAGGCATGGAAAGCCAAGACACTCTGGCAGAAAGATCTCTGTGAGTGAGATCCCAGTGGAAAGAACAGGTCTTCAAAGAGGGAGGTGCCTTTCTCTGAAGGGAGGAGAGAACCTCCACTTTGACTATGACCTTGTCTTGTCTAAACAAGATAAGAGTCGGAGAACTCAAGGGGCTTCCATAACCTTGGAAACTCATGACTGGTGCAAAGGGAGATTACTGATGCCATAAACAGGAGTGTCAATTTGTAAAGTCAACAACAGGAGTCACTGTGCACTTACTCCTCATGTAGGATCTCTGTCCTTAATGTGCTGTACACTGAGGCTTAATGCTATAACGACTACTCAAACAGTATATTTCACTTTGTGTTTCTATGGGGGTGCAAACGATTGAAATCTTTACTTAATGTACACTAAACTGATCTTCTGTAAAAAAAAAAAAAAAGAAATTATCAATTCCCAACTTGACTCTCACTGGGATTAAACATGACAATAGGTCTGATCTGATTTCATCATCATTTAAAAAAAATCATCTATTATTTTTCACTTTATGTTTCTCTGTGGGAACAAACTGTTGAAATCCTTACTTAAGGTATACTAAGCTGATCTTCTGTATATTAAGATAATCAAAAATGAATCTTGATGTGAATGGAAGGGGAGAGGGAGTGGGAAAGGGGAGGGTTGTGGGTGTGAGGGACGGTATGGGGGGGAAAGCCATTGTAACCCATGAGTCGTACTTTGGAAATTTATATTCATTAAATAAAAGATAAAAAAAAGAAAATAAAAAAATAAAAAATACTTTCCTAATGGGCTTGTTGAATTCTTGACTAGTGCCTATTACCTTTGCCACAACCTTTCCAGTCTCACTACTTTCCTTCTTCTTCCTCTTCTCTATAGCTTGCAAAAACAGTATATCTTCTATATACGGAGGATACTTTTGTTTTGTTTTATTCCTTCTGTCTCATGATGTTCCTCTAAGAAATCACAACCCTCCAAATATTCATTCATTTATGCAGTCTGCAGTTTTCATGGGCTACTACATGGCAAAGTACTAGGTTAAAGGAAAGGTATAGGTCAGGAACTGAGCAAAGTTCACAATGATGTAGTATTATCTGGGGAAATGAACCTGATGGAAGACATATCTCTCTCTCTCTCTCTCTCTCTCTCTCTCTCTCTCTCTCTCTCTGTCTCTCCTTCTCTCTCTGTGTAGCTCTGATTTTCAAATAAATAAATAAATCTTTAAAAACTAACTAAATAAATATACTAATAACCTGGTGGCAACACCTTTCTATAAGAACATGTGAAGCACTCAAACACAGTTTGTCCCAGAAAGTCAGCCATAGTTTTCAAGGGCACATCTTCTACTCCATCTGTGGACATCTCTGAGTGGAGTAAGGGGCACTTATTTCTTCCCCTCTTCTTCCTTACCACTCTCACAGTTATAACTTCTATTGATGCTTCCACAGAGCAGTCTTTATGAAATTGTAGAACTAATATCCTCCCATTTTAAAAATGTCATGGGTTTAACCACAGAACCCAAAATAAGACAATTAACTGACCTTCTTAATTACACAGTGTGGAATGTAAGATTCTCAGTGGATCACTGGGTAACTGTAAAGTACTGGGCAGAGAAAAAGATGTTACTTATCTGTATTTATGATGTTGTAATTCTCCACTTTATGCAAACTCAGATTAAAAGGGCTCCAGTTAGTGGGCAACACTGTTGCATAGTGGGTAAAGCTACTGCCTGCAGTGTCAGCATCCTATATGGGTGCTGGTTGGGATCCTGGCTGCTGCACTTCCCATCCAGCTCTCTGCTGTGGCCTGGGAAAACAGTAGAAGATGGCCCAAATCCCTCATCTCCTGCACCCACCTATGAGACCTGGACAAAGCTCCTGGCTTCTGGTTTTGGATCCAAACAGCTCCAACCATTGATTTCTGTTTCTACCACTCTGTAACTCTGCCTTTCAAATAAATAAATAATTATTTTAAAAAACAGCTTCATCCCAGAAGAAGCTCCTGGCTTCAGACTGGCACAGCTCCAGCTGTTGCTGCCAATTGGGGAGTGAACCATCGGACAGAAGACGTCTCTCTCTCTTTCTCTCTCTCTCCTCTCTCTGTGTAACTCTTTCAAATGAATAAATAAATCTTTAAAAAAGTAGCTCCAGTTATTGACAACACAGTAGACTTGCATTAATTTTAGTTCCCTTCTCACTTTGCAAAGGGATCAGCGTCAGGTCAAAACAGTTGACAGCCTTGCTAACAGGAGAAGAAATAGCTGAAGACAGAAAATGAAAAGCAGCCAAATAAATCATCAAAGAAAGAGAAGTGGACCACATCCAACACAAACCTTTAAAAGTGGATGCTCACAATTAACGAGTGAAACAGCTGCCCACTGAAATCTTATCTAGGGAGGGAAGATGTCCTAAGTTCTGCTTCTGTAAACTCCAGTCACAAATCTATCCTAATAAATCTGTCCCCGGCATCACTTTTACAAACATACTGGACCCACTGACCATTGGAAATGTGGACCTAAGTCATGAAGGCTGCCATTTAAACCCACCAATGCTGTAACAGCTAAGAAACTTGAATTTGATGCACAATTCTCAGGAAATCATTCCAGCTGAGCCTAGGGCCATTAATAGAAACTCCTTGGATCCTCCACTGTCTCTGTGCCTGTTTGAAAGAAGGGAGTTTTCCCACCCCAGGTTTCTGGAACAGCTTCAAATTCCACATTGGAAAAGTCTGATAATTAATACTTGAGAGGGATCAATGCACACTTCACACTGCTCCCCACCAGGAAGATGAGGTGCAGGATGAGAGCAGTGGGGCAGAACCTAGTCAGATCCTCCTGCCCACCCCTCTGCTGCCCCAGGCTCCCTGCTGAAGGCCACCCAGACCCACCCTGCAGGAACCAGTCCAGTAAACATCAAGAGGCCTGGCCAGACTGCATTCTGAGACCACCCACAGTGGGAACCCAGCTTATTTAACTGTGGAGAGCTGGAGTCTTTCTGCCTTCCTTCCCTGCGTGTGCATGTTCCCAGAATGCTGCCCCCTCTCTCCTGTAACCACTAAATAAAGCGCATTAGGGACAGTTTGGGTGAGGTCCTGCAGGAGAGATTCCAGGCACTGGGAGCCTGGGAAGTGGAGGTGGGAGACAGAACAGCCCGGGTCCCAGTCCTGACCTCGGGGGAAGCTGCCATGATCTATGGCTCCCTGGCACCCACCCTTCTCCCACACATGTCCTGCCCCTTCCTGCATGCCAAACCTGCAGCAGAAAGTCCCTGGAGGAGGTACCCTTTCTTCTGGACACACGGGGAGCGATTCGGGGAGTGGCGGGAAGAGACTCCCTGGTAAGTGGGACCCACAGGTGAATGATGAAGAGGGAAGATGCAGCAGGAGGCAGGCTCGGGGTGAGCACTTGGAAACTCGCTGGGATCGCACGTGCAGAGCAGGAGATGCAGTAAATGCCAGAGAAGGAGAAGCACAGCCCCCAGGGCTGACCCTGATCAGGGAATGAACTCCCTCTGTTCCAACTCAGGCCCCAGGGAATGGCAGCAGCATGCACATGTGCACAGGCATTCAGAAGGCATAATACATCTGAGCTCCTGGGAACTCTGGGAAATGGAGTCCAGGCTGCAGCATCCCTAGAGACACCAGCTGGCCCTCCCAAAGGCTGTAGTCAGGGGTGGGTGCCCACAACCAGAGGGCCTTTGCTTTTATTCAGTCCCTCCTTCCTTTCCTTCCCCCCACCAAAATCTCAGGGATCAGTTGCTTTCTTCCTTTCCTGAATCAAATCTGAAAGAGTGACACTCACTGCTGCTAACTGACCCCAAATCCTGGCTCCCTCATAACCTCTGTCTCTTCCAGAAAAATCTTATTTACTACTTTGGCCCTAGAAATCATAAATGACTATGATAGAATGTAGCTTTTAACA
Organism: Oryctolagus cuniculus; assembly: GCF_964237555.1. Classification (NCBI taxonomy): domain Eukaryota; kingdom Metazoa; phylum Chordata; class Mammalia; order Lagomorpha; family Leporidae; genus Oryctolagus; species Oryctolagus cuniculus. The sequence goes on from NW_027208317.1 coordinate 100,097, forward strand.
GAGGTGTAGAAGGCATGGTTTAATATCCAGTTTTGAGAATACAATTTTCATTTGTGTTTTATTGATGTTTATAGTTCTTTTAAGATTTATTGATTTATTTGGAAGTCAGAGTTACAGAGAAGGAGAGGCAGAGACAGAGAGAGAGAGAGAGGTTTACCATCTGCTGGTTCACTCCCCAATTGGCAGCAGCAGCACAGCACCGACCCCTTATAGTTCTTTTCAAATCATTTTAAACTGTCTTTTTATTCATCTAGTACAGAGACAGAAGAATGGACACAGAGCTAACATAGCTGCGTATTCGGAGACAGGTTAAGGGTTTAAATGCCTTATATCATAGCATTTATACCTTAGATTAATTCTGGGGACAGTATTATCTGGAGTTTACAAAATAGAAACTGAATGGAAAGAGCTTAGAAAAGCATGGTGTTTTTTAATATCATAAAAAAGTCTAAGTTAAAGGCCAATCAAGGGGCCAGCACTGTGGCATAGCATGTAAAGCATTGACATTCCATATGGGTGGAGGTTGAACCCGGCTACTCTGCTTTCGATCCAACTCTCTGCTATGGCCAGGGAAAGCGGTGGAAGATGGCCCAAGTCCTTGGGCAGCTGCATCTGTGTGGGAGACCCAGAAGAAGCTCCTGACTGCTGGCATTGGAGCTGTACAGCTCCAGCCATTGTGACCAATTGGTGAGTGAACCAAAAGATGGAAGATGCTTCTCTCTCTCTCTCTCTCTCCCCTTCCTCTCTGTGTAACTGTGACTTTCAAATAAATAAATAACTGTTTTTTAGAATGTCAATCAATATATAATACTAGCTTAAAGATATTTCTTTTGTCTTGTGTCTCAGTTTTTAAAATCTGATTTATCAAATGGAAAAATGTGAGAGAGATGAAGAGTACCTACAAAAATAATTTACTGTAATTATTTACTGTAATAATTTACTGTAATGATGTACTGTAATTTATGGTAATAATGTACTGTAAAGAACCACATAGGATTATAACTTGTCTAGAAAACAAAGGAGATTCAAAGTTGCTATTTTTCATGGTTATTTGTTCTTATTTTTAATATCAAGATAGTATATAAATATTATGCACTCCTAGGTATTTGTGTGTTGTTTGATATGTTTTATTTTTTAATCAGAAATTCAAAGAGATAACTGGGTAACATGGAGTTCTGTGTTTCTGATTACTTCTCTCAATTAGAGATCATGGGATTAGAGTTAGTGCTAGATTAAGAATGCTTCAATCTTTATCCACTGACTTCACCCCAGCATTTACTATGTTAAACAATATTCTTTGGGTAGATGGCTCTTTCTTGCCAGACTGTAAACTTCATGGGGTCTAGAAACATATTTGCTTTGACACTAAAACTCAGCATCTTGACAGTCAGTCTTTTAGTTGAATAAATACATGATATACAAAATAAATATTTCTGCCCCTCAAGAACTGCCTAAGAGAGAAGAAAATAGAAATCAATTTGATGACTCTCAGTATTAGGTGAATATATACTTTGTCATTCTGACATAAGCCTTGTCATAAAAAGGGCATATGAATAATCACACAGAGTTGAAGTGTATGAACACCTAGGGCCAGGTGGATTAAAAGTTCAGCCTAGCTATGTAAGGCATTCCATGTCAATAGGAGAGGAAGGAGGAAGAGGGGAGGGAGTGTAGGTGGGAAGGTGGTTACGGTGGGAAGAATCACCATGCTCATTACTTAGCAGCAAAGAGAGAATCTGTGATCATTTGTTGCTTAAGAAAGGGTGATAGGCATTATTTAATTATAATGCAGGCATCAGTGTTCTTCTGTCTCTGAAATAGGAAGTCTATAACTCAGAATTCCTTGCTGTTTCATCAAAAACAATTCAAAACAAAAACCTAATTAAGCATAAGTGGAAGTTACGCATTAGAAGTCTATTCCAATCTCTAGGAGGTTCAGGGGTTGGAAAATTCATCTAAAATCTTGCTGAAAAATGTCCCACACATTTTCCATGAACACTACCCTTAAGCATAAGCTTTTTTTAAAAAAAAAGATTTATTTATTTGAAAGTCAGAATTACAGAGAGAGGAGAGGCAGAGAGAGAGAGAGAGAGAGAGAGAGAGAGAGAGAGAGAATCTTCCATCTGCTGGTTTACTCCCCAATTGGATGCAATGGCCAGAGCAGAGCTGATCCAAAGCCAGGAGCTAGGAGCTTCTTCCAGGTCTCCCATGTGGGTTCAGGGGTCCAAGGACATGGGCCATTTTCTACTGCTTTCTCAGGCCACAGCACACCTGGATTGGAAGTGGAGCAGGCTGGACTCCAACCGGTGACCATATGGGATGCTGGCACTGCAGGAGGCAGCCTCACCTGCTATACCACAGCACCAGCCCCCATAAGCCCTATCTTCTGCAGAACCAGCACCCCAGACACCAGCCACCACATGGCATCCCATGGCACATTCAACCCTGGCAATGTTCTGCAGCTCTTGCTCCTCTCCACTTTCACTGGAAGAATCTGTAACTCCTTGTTTTCATGCAAGTAATTCTGATTCAGATGATGCCCCTGACACAATTGGCTGGCAAGTGCCATGGCATGTGTCCACGGCCTAGCTAAATGCAAAGCTGGAACATTTCACTGCCATGGTGAGACACGGACTCCATCTAATGAAGTAGGGGATTTTTCAGGGAGTCTAGAGAATCAAATATGACAAAATGACAAATCTTAACCAAAGAGTGCCGTGGTACAGATGAAGAGAACCCAAAACGTATTTTTCTATCTTTTCTTTTCTGAGTTAAGTGCCTAAAAACAAAGCCAATGAGGGTTAAACAGACCCATTCTGAAAATTCCTTAACATCTTCATTTTCATCCAAATTAATATATTACTTGAAGGAAATAAATTTTACATAAATGAAAATGCAGCACCACAGACAATTGTACAGAACATAGCCCTTCAGTTAGCTTCAAACCATCTGGGTGCATTAATGTGTTCTTCCAGAACCCAAGCTGCAGTACAATAGAACCACAGCCTCTGACATTCCTCCTCCACCCTGATGGATCTTGGGTTTTCCTCCCACCTCCCCTCTCCTGTGAATACATCAGTAGCAGGACAAATGGAATCCAAAGATACGATGATGTTATTTAACATGGAATAAACATAGTGTTTTAGTCAGTACAATCCTCAATACTACAATAATAATTCCGAGTTCACTGATTATGAAAGTAAGTATATGAAATCTATTCCTAAGTAATCACACCATCGAGAGCTGAATGTAGACTTTCAGAGGGAAAGAAACAGAGAATTGTGTAGAGATGTGTATCTCTATAATACAGATCTACCGCTGTACTTTATAGACAGTACACCATGTTTGTATTTTCTTGTTTTTTGTGGGTTTTTTTTTTTTTTTGCAGTCTGGAATAGTTTATTACATCCAGCTTGTCACTTTGGAAATTTTATGATTAGACACTAATATGCAACAAATTTTGAATCCTTACAGACAATATAGAGCACCCTAGGCCCTCCCAAGGGCAGAAAACAGACCAAGAGCTCATAGACTAGCTGCAACTGCAAGAAGCAGATGAAGATAACGTCAGAAAGATACATATTCCTGCAGTGTGGCTGCTGAGCAGTTCTGCCCTTATGGATCTCATCTCTGTTTCAGATCATTAAAGAAAGTTACATGCTTTCTGACATTTCTAAAGATTTCAATAATGAGAATCTAATATATGTTCACTATGCTAAGAGCTTCAGAACAGCTCAAAGATGTGGGCCATCTATTGCTTTCCCAGGCCATAGCAGAGAGCTGGATCAGAAGAGGAGCAGCTGGGACTAGAACCGGAGCCCATATGGGATGCTGGCACTTGAGACCAGTGCTTTAACCTGCTGTGCCACAGCACTGGCCACAACGTAGTATTTCTAATAGAAGAGATGGTTAAGTCATTAACTCCTCTAAAATACAAGTTAAGTATTAGTTTTGAAACTCTGATTCATTCATGAGAAAAACAAAAGGTTAATTTTCACTCTTTGCTTCTGGGTATGTAAATTTTCTTCTAAGAAATTAATCATGACTTTTACATTTCAGACCCTATTATGAGTAAGTAGAGAATATTGTGGGGTCATACGCTCATTCTATCAAAGGAACATTTCTCCAATTAAAGAAAACATTATGGGCATCCCATATGGGCACTGGTTTGAGTCCTTGCTGCTCCACTTCTGATCTAGCTCCTGGCTATGTCCTGAGAAAGCAGTAGAAAATGTCCCAAGTGCTTGGGCCCATGCACATGCATGGGAGAACTTGAAGCTTTTAGCTCCTGGCTTCAGATCAGCGCAGCTCCAGCCATTGCAACCAGCTGGGGAGTAAACCATCAGATGGAAGACCTCTCTCTCTCTCTCTCTCTCTCTGTGTGTGTGTGTGTGTGTGGGTGGGTGTTTGTAACTCTTTCAAATAAATAAACAAATCTTTAAAAAAAAAAAGCCAGGGGTCAGGGAAATTTCATCGAGGTCTCTCGCTTGGGTGCAAGACTCAAGGATTTCTACCATATTCTACTGTTTTCCCAGTATGTTTTCAGAGACCTGCATCAGAAGTAGAACATGCAATGGTGCCCATAGAGGATGCTAGTGCTGCAGGTGTTGCTATAACCCATTTTGCCACAGTGCTGGCCCTGTAACAATTTTTAATTCCTAGGAATTAACAGGGAAGAAAGAAGTATGGCAGGATACCTTTTTTAAAAAAAATATTTTATTCATTTGAAAAAGTTATATGGAGAGGTAGAGAGTGAGCTGATCAGAAGCCAGGAGCCAGGAGCTTTTTCTGGGTCTCCACATGAGCAAAAGGGCCCAAGGACTTGGGCCATCCTATAATGTTTTCCCAGGTGCATTAGCAGGAGGCTGGACTGGAAGTGGAGCAGCTGGGACTCTACCAGCACTCATATGGGATGCCTGTATTTCAGGCCAGGGCTTTAACCTGATGTGCCATAGTGCTAGCTCCAACAGGTGACCTTTTACTCTCAATAATCTCTTCTTGGTATTGGCAGCAGTTTGTAATTTTTTGTTTATTTGCCTTCTTCTTAATCTATATTTTTAAAAAAATTACAAAAAGTTCCAGCACCCTGAGAACCTCCATCACAAGGGCATACAATCAGATGTTTGTCCAGAAAAGGGTGGTGTAGATGCAACGTGGAAAATGCAAGGTGAGTTGATTCATCTTTCTCAGGCTGTGGTTTCCATGGGCAACTTTTACAACCAACTGCCTTATTTGTTCCTCTTCCACAGAGTGGAAAACACGTTAAGTCATCCTATTTAGCCAAAAGCCAGTGGCAGCACTTCAATATGTCATCAATCCAGGGCCAGCGTTGTGGCACAAAGGAGTAAGTTGCCAACTGCAACAGCAGCATGCCTTATGGCACTGCTTTGAGACTCACCTCCTTCACTTCTCGTCCAGCTCTTTGCTTGGGAAAGCAGCAAAGATTGCCCAAGTGTTTGGGTTCCTGCACCCCCATGGGGGACTGGGGCAGACTTCCAGGGTCCTGGCTTCGGCCTGGCTCAGCCCCAGCTTTTGTGGCCATCTGGAAGTGAGCCAGCAGATGAAAGATAGATCTCTCTCTCTCTCTCTCTCTCTCTTCCTTTTACCTAAACATACATTACATACATAAATGAAGATGCATCAATGTAGCAACTTTTTGAGGAAAAGTCTTCTGATTATTGCAGGTACTGTCTCAATGCATAAAAATATTCAGACACAAAAATTATAAACTGATTTATATTTATATTTCTCAACCACATACTTTTCAGAAAAAATTGTCTGCCACTCAGCATCAGGTATCAGTCTGAAAGCATTCATTAAAAAATCAAGTAATTTAACTAAACACAAAAACCTCTAGTATAGGCTGCATATAAACCAGCGGGTTCCATGGGTATACACAGATTGATTTTTGTTAATTTACAGGGATCACTGCACTTCCCTGGCACGGAGCTGTCTGAAGAGTTTAAACACTGATGGGTGTGGCATTATTTCTGATATTTGCTTATTATCCAGAGTGCATTTATTCAATATCTATCATGAACTCCACACTCTATATATAAATCTATTTCAAATATGTTGATATTTAATGGTACTTACACACTTAAAAACTGAGCTAATCCTCCTAACTTCTCTCTGGAATAGCTATGCCTTTGACATTGCCTTTTTTCACACATATGGAAATGCATATATGCTTCTGTATGGTACTTCAGAATTTATAAAAGGCTTTTCAGGTAAAATTTACATAACATCATGTGAAAGTGGCCAAAGGACACAGTCTTCTCATTACAGAGGGGAGAGGTATGAAGTCACTCTCTGAACAGTTACTCAGATTCTGTCAATCAGGTTCAGAACCTTATTAGGTATCAGATACACATCTAGATTTTTTCCCTACTGTCTCTTTGTCAGAATTCCCAGCTTATGAGTGAACTTCAGTCTGAATGAATGCTAATATTCAAGGTTCTAAGTGAAAAAATTACTGAGGTTTGTATTGGTGAGGAAAGCATGTATCTAAATGTTACTTGTATTTAATAATAAGTATTGAATCATGAAACTGAATATAAGATTATGCAAATTTTTAAGATGAAGAGCATATATTTAAAACCACATTCTTACATTTTGCAAACGTGTTGAAACAGCTTACTGGAGCATGTGTTTGGCATAGTGGTAAAGCCTTCCACATCCCAGTCAGAATTCTCAGGGCTCAAGCCCTAGCCCTGCTTCTGCTTCTGGCTTCCTGCTAACGGAACCCTGGGAGGCAGCAGCTGATGGCTCAAGTACTTGAGTCCCTGCCACCTGTGTGGGAGACCCACACTGAGTTCCTGGCTTCAGCCTGACCCAGCTCTGGTTGGTGCAGACATTTGAGGAATGAGCAATAAATGGAAGGGCTCTCTCTGCCTTGCAAATAAACAAAAATAACTATACAGACATTTCCTTAAGGTGTCTTGCTCACTTTTAAATGATTTCCCTTTTCACAGTAAAATGCCTTACTGTCCTCTTTAGTTACAATGCATGTTTTGCTCTCCATGTCCACTCCTGAGCTCCAAGTACTGGCAGCTCACCCTAGCATGCTGACTGGTTCCAATGTTCAAGTACTCATCTCCCATTCTCTTTTGGTGGGTCTACTGGAAAGAAAGGAGAGTATCTACAGTAGTTAATATCTTACTGTTGCTCTTGCTGTCCACCTGCAGGCCTGAAGGATGATCAGCTGAATACACACTGTGATGTTCTGGACGTAGTTTCCAAACTTCAGTCACTTTGCAGTGGAGGGACTCTGTCCTCGTCAATCACCTGAAAGCCTGCAGGAGTAGGGAGAAGCTGTGTTTGAAGAATTCACAAATACAGTGCATTGAAGCCAACCACTACCACCCCCACCACACCCCTACTTCAGGTTCTGGAAAATCCCAAACCAGGAGTTTGGGACCAGCAGTGGTTCAGGAGGTGACCTCAACTCCTTACTCTGAACAGCTCCAAAGTGCCTGGTGCACCCAGCGGGAGCTCAGCGCCTTGACCTCCCACCCTCCTGCCCTTGCCACCAGGACGCCCAGCTCCCAGAGCCTCCAGGAGGCCTGCAGCAGACCAGCAGGTCCAGGCGCGCTGGGTTGTGCATCCAGAGCAAACCCAAAATACAGGCCCAGCTCAAGTGTCACCTCCCCACAAAGTCTCTGTATCCTACTCCCTCCCGGAAGGCTGCGGGCCAGCACTCAGAACTGGGAGTCGCGGCATTTGGGGTTCACCCATGCTCCCATGAAGGAAGATGCCCCCATGGGAACCCCGCTCCACCTGTGGGCAGGGCTGGGGAAGGAGGGCTGAGTAAGCCTCCACCCTAGGACTGCAGCCTGGGAAAGTCCAGGGCCCCAGCGCCCTTGCCGGGCATGGGGTCTCACTAAGTGTGCTCTGAGCCAGGGCCTCAGCCATCAGCAGCTCTCTTGCTTCCAGAATCTGCTGCACGACAGCTCAGGCTCCACCCAGCGGGGAACCTCGGGCCAATCCTTCCTGCCCTGGGGCAGGACCAGTGCTGCCAGACCCGCCCCATGTAGGCTGGCTATAAAGGCGGTGGTCATTGTTGGGCAGCTGGTAGTTGCCACCTCTCCCGCTGGCCCTGCTGGCTGAGGCTTGCAGCACGTGCTGCGCTTGGGGAAGTAATGAAGGCCAAGTCTCATCAGGAAAACCAAGTGCGCGGTGCTGATTTACTCACTGACACAGCATCTGTGTGGTCTGTATGGGCAGACAGGGGGAAGGGTTTCGTAGGAGGGCGCTGTTGGCACACTGGGCCTCATGCAGCTGCCTGCTATAGGCATCCAGGGCAGCAGAGTCCTGCAGGGTCCCTAGAGTCCTGGCCATGCTGTGCCTTCCATCATCCACCCTCCTGCACTGATGCTGGGGGAAGTGCTTCTGCGGTTGATATCTCATTTGAATCCATGGTCATTTTCTCATGATGGGCTGATCTCACACAGTGACAATCATGAGACAAATCACTGTTCTGCAGCATCTTCCTACCAGGAGCATTGCAGGTAGACAGGGGGCCACGGGTGACCAATGGCACCTCCTGTGCATGGTCTCTGGCCCATCCAGGACTAAAGGTGGAAAGGGAAGGAGAGGAGTAGGCTCAAGGCAGTACTGCTGCAGGTTCCATCAGGTGCAAAATGTCTCCCAATTGTGATTAACCTTGCAGGGAAACTGTCTCCTTTTGTGGGCCAGAGACAGCATCTGCCTTATTAGCTGTGCAGTGTATTGATAATTAAAATTTGGGCAGTCCTATCTTTAGTGCTCACAGCATAGTTACATTCTGAGGAACTGATGAAACTGCTTAGTACTTCGGGGCTGAGTGTAATATTAGGTGGGTAAGCCTGTTGTTGGCTTTTGGTTTATAGCTATTGGGCGACTTTATTTGGTAAAAATGCTTTCAGGCTCAGTAGTGTATTCAAGGATGACCACTTACTGAATTGTCTTTTTTTTTTTTTTTTGTAAGAATAAGAGTACTGAAGACTGGGTTGAGCTACCTATGGCAAAACTCCACCATTCCTGGGAAGGCCACAATTGGCAAGAAAAGCAGGTAGCAAGCTTTCACCAAGTAAGTTGAGATTCCTGTGTTTGCAATCTGAAGAGCTCACTGCTGAGCTGGGAGGGGAACTGCTCTGAGCACAACTCATTAGAGAACTGCTCTTGCAGACCTTCCCCGAAGGAAGCACTGTTGTGGTCAGAAGCATTCCAGGAGCTGCTGGCCAGCAATTGTGAATTAGGCTTGAATTGAATCCATTGCAAGTATCACAAGAGTGCAGAAAGGCTGTGTCCTCAAATCAGCAGCTCAACAGGGAGAATTTGACTTAACCTAGAAGGTCTGTTTATCTCCGCTTATTTTGCAGCATATTCACACCAGGTGGGGAAGATAAATCACCCTTCAGCTCTGCAATGGCAGTGCTCTTGGTTGAGGCTGAGGATGCTTTTCATTGCATGCAGTATTTGCAAGAGACTTAGTTCCCTGAGGATTTATGCCTCTCCTGTAAATACATTTTTGGCACTAAAACAAACTGAAGTATTTCTGTTTTAGTAGTATGGAACCAATGAAGTATTTTGCCTACAGGCATCTTTGTCTTTAAAGAGCTAAATCCGCAGGATTACAGGATTGAGTAAAAACGAGAATAGCTAATCCTAGTACTAGAAAAGTACAAGGGATTATTTGATCATTAGCTTCCTCATATTCCTCATGTTTCTTTTTATTTTTCTGCCTGCTCTTCCCTACATACAGATGGTCTGGCTGTATTGGAGGCTTTTCTAAAAACTGAATTCTGTGAAGAAAATATAGGCTACTGGCTGGCTTGTGAAAACTTCCAAGAAAGATCCACCCACCCCAGAAGCCATTCTTATATGCAAGAAAAATATATACACTCTTCTTAGAAAAAGGCCCAAAAGAGGTAAGACACAATTCCTCATTTCAGCATAAAGAGTACACTCTTGACATCAAGATGCAACAAAAGAAGTAAAGACATAAGACTAAAGCAAGGGCCAGGGAATCTGAAAAGCTTCCTCTCCTGGTATCCTGTCTTTCAAATAAGTCTCCCCAGACCTGGCAGGTGGAGCTCATCACACATTACCGCTTCTAATTTTCACTTTCAAAGAGCAGAGCCCCCTTCTCTAACAAAGGATAATGAGTGATCTTTGTCTCAGATGAACATGCTTTCAAACCAGAACTCTTATTATCCAAAATATAAAAGAAGCTATGACTCCCAGCTTTACAACTGCCTGGAAAAGGGTGTATTACTTGATGGAGAATAACTTTTTGAAGTTGTATTTATTGGCAAGGCAGAGTTACAGAGAGAAAAAGAGAGGGAAAGACAGCGGTCCATCTGCTGGCTCACTCCCTAAATGGCCACAATGGCCAGGGCTGGGCCAGGCTGAAGCCAGCAGCTTCCTCCAGGTCTCCCATGTGGGGGCAGAGGACCAAGTGCTTGGGACATTCTCTGCTGCTTTACCCAGCAAGGAGCTAGGGAAGAAGTAGAGCAGCTGGGAGTCAAACTGGCATCCATGTGGGATGTTAGTGCTGCAGGCAGCAGTGTAACTTGCTATGCCACAACACCAGCCCCCAGAAAGAACTCTTATCCCTGGTCTTTCTTTTGAGTCAGAATGCTACCAGGATTTGTGTTGAAAACCACAGATCACCACAGAACCCCATGAGAAGAAAAAGGAGCCCCAGAGTAGAGGAAATGTTCTGTTTCCTAAGGCAGAAGTTTTTGACTGCCAGAGACGAACATTCAGTTCAGCCTGGGTGTTTGGGAAACATCCCTCACAACTGTTGATTCCAGTTCAGGTAGTAAATCAGGAAGCTGGTGACTATCCAGGAGATGCCTGTATCAGAACAGCTTCCACCACCGTGAAGACACAGGCAGGAAATACATGGTCTGAGTGGGGTGGGTCTCACTGGAAAAGCAGGACTCTGAGATGGAAAATAATGCAATGGAATGCTGTTGTTCCAGACTCACTTAAAATCAATAGGTCTGGGATTCTGTGGTCTTAGCTACCTAGCTCTACATCTTTCCTTAAATCCATCCATATTACCACATGGTTTTAGTTCTAGGTTTTAAGTCCAAACTAATGTAACATGTTTATTATGTAGAATCATCCATTCTATTGTTGTGTATTGCTGAAGCTGAAGTGATGTTTGAATTGTTAAATGGTATATAAAATAGTGAGTGCTCATGTGTAGAAAACCACAGTGGCTGTTCCAAGTGCCAAACACTCTTGAAGGCAGTTAAGCTTTGAAGTGGTCTTTGAATATTTGAATACATTTATTTTGATAACTAATGTCATTGAATACTCAGAGTCCAGGTGTGAGTTGATTTGATTTTTGTAACTGGAAATATGACCAACATAAGATCTTTGTAGTAGAGAAGAAGCATGCATTACTGAATCTGTTCAGGGATCACAAAGTGACCTGAATTGACCAGTTTGGGGAGGAAATACCTGAGGCACCACTGGAGCCTGGGCCGGGCTGCTGTGGGTGGGGCAGAAGGAGAGGGGAGATGCCTGGGACCTGCGGGCCAAGGCTGCAGGTGTTCCTATTGGCCCCTGGTCACCCGTGGGGCCTCAGACCCTCTCACAATGGAACCGCACATGCACCTCAGATCGTTTTTACCCCTAATTCCACTTTAAAGAAGGTTATCAAGGCTGGCACCATGGTTTGGGGGTGCAACCAGAACTGCAAGGCCTGCATCACAGTTGCTGATTCAAATCCCTGCCGCCCAAATTCCTGTCCCACTCCAGCCAACAGGTGCAGTGGTGATGGACAGGTGCTTGGACCCCACACCACATGGGAGAACTGGAAGGGGGCTCATCGGCCTTCAGCCTCACCCAAACATTGGGGGATCAAACCAGCAGATGGAAGACCCCTGTCTCTATGCCTTTCAAATAAATCTCTTAAAATAAATAAAAAAGAAATGCAAAAATAAAAAAGAACCAGCTAAATAGAAGTGAACTGTATGGAGACAAACACCAATATTACATTACTCAACTCTCCACTGCTCCAATGAACAAAGAAGACAAATAAGAGGGATATAGGCCTCCCCTTTTTTGTTATGCTTCCCTTGGTTCTAACTAGCATGGGCTTCCAGAAAATGCACAAGGAATCCATTCTCTTCTGTGGTCAATACATGATCTCAGAATTTCCCTTATTCATTTGCCTAACAGATTTTGATTATGTTACTCTAAGGAAAGGGAAGGCAACAAAACTGCCCTTTTCCCCCATTTTAAAAATCTATTATTTATTTGAAAGGCAGAGTTACAAAGAAGTGGTAGAGACAGATCTTCCATCTGCTGGTTCACTTCCCAAATTGACCTCAGCTGAGCCAATCTAAAGCCAGGTGCTTCTTGCAGGCCTCCCACATGAATGCAGTAGTTCAAGCACTTGGGCCACCTTCTGATGCTTTCCCAGGCACATTAGCAGGGAGCTAGATTGTAGGTGGAGCAGCTGGGACTTGAATCAGCACCCATATGGGATGCTGGCACAGCAGGCCATGGCTTTACCCACTGTGTTGGTACTGTGTGTGTTTGTGTGTGTGTATGTATTTTTATTTCAAAGACTCATTTATTTATTTGAAAGGCAAGGTTAGAGAGGGAGAGACATAAGAAAAGAGATCTTTCAACTTCTGGTTCACTCCCCAAATGTCCACAACAGCAGAGGCTGGGCCAAGCCAAAGCCTGGAGGCTGAACAGCAGATAATCTTTAGTTATTAATTTAAAATGAATAGGCTGTAGCTGGTGCTGTGGCATATAAGCTGAAGCCACCACCTGCAGTGCTGGCATCCCCTATGGGCACTGGTTCATATCCCAGCTGCTCTGCTTCTAATCTAGCTCCCTGCTAATGTGCCTGGGAAAGCAGCAGGAGATGGCCCAAATACTTGGGCCCCTGAATCCATGTGGGAGAACTGGAAGAAGCACCTGGCTTTGGATTAGCCCAGCTCCAGCTGCTTGCAGCCACGTGGGGAGTAAAACAGCAGACAGAACATCTCTGTCTATTTCTGTGTCTCTCTCTATAATTCTGTCTTTCAAATTAATAAATAAATCTTTAAAAAGGGTTTATTAACATATACTATAATCCAATCCAGGAACAGTAAGAGAAGCATTAAATATTGCTACCTATATTTTTATTTATTTTTTTATTTTTAAATTTTTTAAACTTTTATTTAGTAAATATAATTTTCCAAAGTACAGTTTATGGATTACAAAGGCTTCCCCCCCATAACTTCCCTCCCAACAGCACCCCTCCCATCTCCCACTCCCTCTCCCATTCCATTCATATCAAGATTAATTTTCAATTATCTTTATACACAGAAGATCGATTTAGTTTATATTCAGTTAAGATTTCATCAGTTTGCAGAACACAGAACATAAAGTGTAAAATACTGTTTGAGTACTAGTTATAGCATTACTTCACATTGGACAACACATTAAGGACAGAGATCCCACATAAGGAGTAAGCACGCAGTTATTCCTGTTGTTGACTTAACAATCTGACACTCTTGTTTATGGCATCCGAAATCTCCCTGGGCTCTAGTCATGAGTTGCCAAGGCTATGGAAGCCTCTTGAGTTCACTGAGTTCGATCTTACTTAGACAAGGTCATAGTCAAAGTGGAAGTTCTCTCCTCCCTTCAGAGAAAGGTACCTCCTTCTTTGATGGCCTGTTCTTTCTACTGGGATCTCACTCACAGAGATCTTTTATTTAGGTCCTTTTTTTTTTCTTTTTTGCCAGAGTGGCTTTCTGCTGCTCCTCCGCACGCAGAGGAGCCACACCGGACCGGACGCTTGTTGTTCCCTTTTTTTACAAGTCCTTTCTATAGTAAAGTAAGAATAAGTAAACAGCAAACTCCCAAAGCAAGAATGAGTAGAGAGAAGTGAGAAAGAATGAAGTAACGAACTTCCCCGCGAACTCTCCAATGCACTCTCCAATCAACCCACACCACCATGCCATCTCTCTCCTCCTATATAGTCCTCTCCACCAATCCGTGCTCTGCTACCCACACGCCGAGCGCGCCGCTCTCCTCCAATCAGGAGCGGCTCTTGCAGCTTATCAAGTTGGTAAGGGGCAGCTGGGTAGAAGCTGTACGCTCCTCTCCCAGCACCACATTGTGGGAGAGCAGATGCATAGAATAAGTCTTAATTCCAGTAACAGTATAGTCCGAGTTGCTCCCCACAGATCCCCCTTTCTTTTTAATTTTTTGGCGTTGATATGCGCCTGTGTAAAGTTCAGCGTGATCTTCATGCTATTGACTGTCTTGTTTGTCATGCTACTTCAGAGTTCCTTGAAAAATGTCCCATATTCAAGATCCCAGGGATTGGTTATTCATTGTTTTTCTTCCTCAAATAGAGTTTTTTTCTTCTAGCTCTTCTGCTGGTAGGTTTACCAACCGAATTCTTCTCTCAGGGGTCCATATTGGTTGTGCCGCACCCTGTGGAAAAAAACAAACGGCGCCTCGTATTCTTCTGAGTAAGGGGAACGGGCCTTTCCATTGGTTGTCCTGTAAATCCTTCCACATTATCCACTGTATTGATTCCTTATCAGCTGATTGAGCATGCATTTCTGCAGGTGTTTTACCGTTCTTTTTCTTGTTCAAAAAATTAATTGTATAAAGAGCTAGGGCCAAGGCATCCTTGTTGGATGTGGCCATTTCCCCTATTCCCCCTTTTTGTTTAATTATTAAATTTTTTAAATATAAGTGAGTGCGTTCTACCACAGCTTGCCCTTGTGGATTGTATGGAATACTGGTAATATGGGAGATTCCGAATTCTTTCAAAAATGCAGCAAAACGAGTTGATGTATACGCTGGGCCGTTATCCATTTTGATCACATGAGGAACTCCCCAGGCTGCAAAAGCCTGCAAGCAGTGTTGGATTACTTGTTGTACTCCTTCTTTATTCATGGCTGTGGCCATAACTACACCTGAATATGTATCTACAGTGACGTGAACACAGCTTTGTCGCCCAAAAGAGGGGATATGTGTAACGTCCATCTGCCAGATATGTCCTGGTTTAAGGCCACGGGGATTGGCTCCCGCAGGAATCTTTGGAACTATGGTAACAACGCACTTTTCACAGGATCTAATAATATCTTCTGCTTGCTTGCAGGGAATATTAAATTTAAAACTTAAAGTGTGGGTGTTAACATGCCATTTAGAGTGATATTCTTTAGCTTGTTCCAAAGCGGTGCATGCAAGCAAGAATCTTGAATAATGATCTGCCATCATGTTTCCTCGAGTAAGTGGGCCAGGTAAATTAGAATGAGCTCTTATGTGGCCTATGTAAATAGCATGCTCTCTTTGATTTAATAACCCCTGAATTTCACTTAAATAAGAATAGACTGAGGAGGATTTAAGAATAAGGCACTGTGTAGCAAGCATCTGAACTGCATTCACCACATATGCACTATCAGACAAAATATTCATGGGTGCGCTCTCTCTGCGTAATACTGTTGCGATAATAGCTAATTCTGCATGTTGTGGAGAAGGGGATGCTGTTAAGACAAAATATCGTTGATTGTTAAATATAGCTGTTCCTGTTCCGCCTTTAGCTCCATCCGTAAATATGGTAACTGCCCCTTGAATTGGATCCCTTCGCACCTTCTGCACCCGTTTTATTGAAACCTGTGTGCAGAAGTTAACAAATGGATGGCGAGGGTAGTGATTGTCAATCTCTATTTGTAGAATGAGAACTATGTATGCCCATTGCCAGCATTCCCTTGTAAAGGCTTCTACTGCCTCTTGAGCAAAGGGAACTACACATCGCTTTGGAGTCTTCCCCGCCATTTCTGTCACCTTTTTTATTGCTGTTAATATCAAATCAGCCACTGCTATGCCTTGGGTGTATAGTACACGCGGTGCATGTGAATGTGGGTATACAAACAACAAGGGTTCTCCTTGCCAAATGACTGCGAAGGGATACAGCTGTTCCATAAAAATTAATATTTCTAGGGCTTGTTGTGGATCACATCTTTCCATCTGCATTGCTTTAATTTGTTTTTCGATTTTCTGTAACGCCAAGCGGGCTTCTTTTGTCAATCTACGAGGGGAATCAAGCTGGGCATCTCCTTCTAAAATATTGAATAATGGCATCATATCTTCGGTGGTTAATTTACAATAGGGCCTCAACCAATTTAAATTGCCACATAATTTTTGGAAGTCATTAAGGGTCTGCAACCCATCTATTGCAATTTCAAATTCTAATGGGGTCACCTTTTCAGAAGTTACTTTAAGCCCTAAGTACTGTACTACTTCCCCTTTTTGTATCTTCTCTGGCGCTACTTGTAACCCAACTTTTTCCAAATATAATAGCAGCAGCTTATATGCTTCCATAAGGTGACTTTCACTTTCAGCCGTTATTAACAAGTCATCCATGTAGTGTAAAATTTGTACTTTTGGGCACTGTTGTCGAACCGGCTCTACTGCCTGGTCAACATATAGCTGGCATATGGCAGGACTGTTAGTCATTCCTTGGGGAAGCACCTTCCATTCATATCTTTTGTCGGGACCTTGATGATTAATGGAAGGTACGGTGAAAGCAAACCTCTGAATGTCTTGTTCATGTAGAGGTATGCTAAAAAAGCAGTCCTTCAGATCGAGTACTATTAATGGCCAATGCTTTGGGATCATAGTAGGAACTGGGAGTCCAGGTTGTAATGCCCCCATGGGTTGCATCTGCTGATTAACAGCCCGTAAATCATGCAACAACTGGTATTTCCCCGATTTTTTCTTTATCACGAATACTGGCGTATTCCATGGGGAGGTTGATGGTTGCAAATGGCCTGCCTCTAATTGTTGTAACACTATATCATTTACCGCAGCCAACTTTTCCTGGGTAAGGGGCCACTGTGGTATCCACTTTGGCTTGTTGTCCAGCCATGACAATGGTAGCGGCTGCATCTCAGTGGCCCCCATGAAAAACCCGTGTCCTGTCTTTTAAAATCGCCTTTGGGCTGGGCTAGGTCCCTTCTGCCTTCTCTGGAGCCTAATCCTCTCTCCTGATATCCCTTTTTATACATAATACGCCGTCCTGTAGAACTCTCCAATTGGTCCTCATTTGTTAATGTCAGTCCCAATTGTTCTAAAATGTCTCTTCCCCATAATGTGATGGGGAGTGCACTAATATAAGGTTGCACATTTCCCTTGTTCCCTTCTTGATCCTGCCAATGAAGCACCTGAGCACTTCTTGATGGTGTCATGGCCGCACCTAGGCCTACTAAAGTATTATCTCCTGGCTGAAGGGGCCATGACTTCGGCCAATCATTTTCTGAAATTATACTTACATCTGCACCTGTATCTAGCAGGCCCTGAATCGACTTTCCTCTAATGGTTAAGGTCCACAGAGGTCGATCTGCTAAAGATAGGGACAAGGCTGTAAATTTCTCCCCTTGGGGTCCATGAACATCCTGCGCTCCAATCATGATCAGCATTTGAGCCACAGGTTCTTCTGGCTTGATTTGAATAATACCCTTTGTAGATTGTATTAGCACTTTTAACTTATCAAAAGGTAATTGAATGACTCCGGTAATGACCATTAGGCCTCTTAAAGCATTTGTTTCTTTTCCTATGATTATTCCAAGTCCCTTATGCTCCGCTGAAATTGTTTCTGCCCTCACCTCTATGGCTTGTGGCCCCATTTGAGGTGTTAGTACCGAATATTCGGTGGCTCGTAACTCTGCGCAGTAAATATTTGGTTTTTGTATTGTTGGGACCGTGGCACCCACCAATTGTTTTGGCCCCAGGGTGCAGGGGCCCACATTCCGTTTTTTTGCTGCTGTCCATATACACCTGATCTTCTTATGGGGCCCGGCTCATTTGGCATCCTCAGGGGATTGCCTGCGCTATTCATTTTAAAGTAACATTCACTGACCCAATGATTCCCTCTTCTACAGCGTGGGCAAAGGCCTGGTCTTCTCGAGTTCTCTATGCCCTGCCGATCTCGGGCTGGAAATTTCACCCTACATTCCCTCATTAGATGCCCTTCTCAACCACATCTAAAGCATATTCGTCCCCTCATGTTCTGTCTAAATTGTCGGGTTACAGCTACTGCAGCATGTGATCCAGAAGCTACATCATCCATGACATCCCTACAGATTTTCAAAAAGGTAGGGATGTCTTTATGCTGCCATGGTCTAAGAGCTTCACGACATGTTTTATTGGCCTGTTCATACGCCAATCTTCTGACTAAGGGCATTGCTTCTTCCACAGTTTCAAAAATGTTTCCTGCTGCTTCCATTAATCTGTTCACGAAGTCAGCGTAAGGTTCAGTAGGGCCCTGTACTATCTTAGTTAGGCTGTGTCTTATTTCTCCTTTTCTGGGTATCACCTTCCAGGCTCTTCTTGCTATCTCTCTCACTTGTAAGAGGACAGCTGTTGGTAATCGGGCCTGCTCATCAGGATTGGCAAATCGCCCTTCTCCATTTAACATTTCCTCATCCCATGCTTGATTCCCTGCTTGATAGTTCTGCTTTGAATATTCTCGCGCGAATTCTTTATAAGCAGCTAACCATAAGAGGAAGTCACCCCCACCCAACACCGCCTTTACTAAGTTTCTCCAATCCTCGGGTATTAGGCCTTGCTGCCCAATGTTATCAAGGATTGCCTGAGTGTAACTTGCATGGGGCCCATACAATTGTACTGATTGTTGCAACTCTTTAAGTAATTTATGGTCAAGAGGTGTCCAACCCCTGTTTTCCTGTTGATCCTGAATTACAGGAAACACCTGGCCTGGTTCCTGGTACTGCTCCCAAGCAGGTTTTCTATAAACAGCTCCCCTTTGCTTGCTTTCGGTTCTCGGCCTTTCTATCTCCTCCTGCATACCTACTCCCTCCATCACTCCTTTTTCCTCCTCCCACTCTTCTTCAATCTCATGTGGAAAAAAGGGGCTTTTCTTTACAGGAGGAAACTTTGGTAGTACTAATGGGCGATACCGGGGTGGTGATTCATCCTTTATGGTTGAATTTGCCAGCCTTGTAGGGCCAGGATATATTCTTGGCATCTCTCTCGGGGGCGAGGTTCCCTCTTCAGCTTCCTTCTCCCCCACGTAAGCTTCCTGGCTCTCTAAATCCTTCTTTGATTTTCTTCTCACCTGTTCATTACAATAGCTGCTCTCCTGGCTGCCCTGCCATAATTCTTCCTGCAATTCACTCCCCTCATTAAGCAACAACTCGATCCCTTCCGTGGGGTCCTGAAGCACCTGATCAACGAGTTGCCACAGCTTCAGCACTTCTATCGATTCCCCAGCCTCGCGTAATTTCCATCCCACCTGCCTCCACTGCTGTAGAAACCAGGGGGACATCTCCACGACTGCTCTTACGAAAGCATGAATTTTCCTCCCCCCTCGTTTCCCTCGCTTAGAAGAAAAGCTGCGAGGAGGTGGGGAGTAGGAAGAGAGAGAAACCACATTCAGCCCACAATGGATGATCTTTAGGGAGAAATAGAGAATGGTGCCTAGCAGGAGGAAGAGGTAGCCAGTGGGCAAAGAGTAGCCAAAGAACTCCATTGTCTGTACCGTCTGTGACATGTTGGAGCGGTGGGCGTAATGGAAGACTGAGTCTCCCAGACGTTCCCAGTTAATACCTCTTTCCTAGCTTCTAATTTTCTTCCCCCACGGCTTTTTTCCTGGGTTCTAACTAGCTTTTCACCGGCACTCTTTCCGTCTGGCCTTCCCCTAGGCTCTTTGCTAGTCTCTCTCTCCGGTAATTTCCCACTTCTTCCCGTTTTTTCCCTCCTAGGTTTCCTATCTGAGTCACGGCACCATTTGCTGCTCCTCCGCATGCGGAGGAGCCACACCGGACCGGACGCTTGTTGTTCCCTTTTTTAACAAGTCCTTTCTATAGTAAAGTAAGAATAAGTAAACAGCAAACTCCCAAAGCAAGAATGAGTAGAGAGAAGTGAGAAAGAATGAAGTAACGAACTTCCCCGCGAACTCTCCAACGCACTCTCCAACCAACCCACACCACCATGCCATCTCTCTCCTCCTATATAGTCCTCTCCACCAATCCGTGCTCTGCTACTCACACGCCGAGCGCGCCGCTCTCCTCCAATCAGGAGCGGCTCTTGCAGCTTATCAAGTTGGTAAGGGGCAGCTGGGTAGAAGCTGTACGCTCCTCTCCCAGCGCCACATTGTGGGAGAGCAGATGCATAGAATAAGTCTTAATTCCAGTAACAGTATAGTCCGAGTTGCTCCCCACAGCTTTCCATACCTAAAATACTCTCATGGGCTCTTCAGCCAGATCTGAGTGCCTTAAGGGCTGATTCTGAGGCCAGAGTGCTGTTTAGGACATCTGCTATTCTACGAGACTGCTGTGTATCGCACTTCCCATGCTACCTATATTTTATATAGTCTAAGTATTGTATAAACTAAAATATACAACACTAGGAGTATGCTATCAGTAATTACACTACCAATCTCAGTGATTATAAATAAGAATGTTAGCAACTATACTGATTCTGAACAGTGATTCAATGTTTCTGTTTTTAAATTTAAAAATGCCCATGAACTTGAATGTTTCTGTGTAGCTCCTAATAGAACTACAAGCCTTAGAAGTTCTATGCTGTTTAACATTTCATCTTCAGTGCCAACTTGATTATTACACTGCCAGTTTATAAAACACTTCACAGTCATGTGAACCTTACCATAAGATAGGACTGTGTAGAATAAATCCTTTAACTACAAAGACAATCTTATCTCACAAGGGAGGAAGATCCAGAGGGGTCAAATGACTTGCTAATGTCACTTAGCTCTGTTGGCACAGAAACAAGGAAAGCTCTCAGCTTCCTGCCACCTCCCCTTACACCACCTGCCTCAACTAGACGAGCCTGTAATTTTAAGGATGCTCAGGTCCCATGAGTTTAAATGAATTTTTCAAGGTTACATGACAAGTACCAAAGCCAGAAGCAAAAATTATTGCTTCCATCTTTCTCTTCCTTGTCCACAATGGAAGTTTGATGTACACTTATGCATTATTCAAATATCATTTACAACCAAGAAGCATTATTTTTCCCCAAAAATAACAATGACACTACTTTTTCCATTGAGGAAGTTATTTTAATGGATGATGCAAACATACTTGTTTTGTTTTTTACTTTGAGATGCAAAGAAATGAACAAGTAGACAGAGAAGTGGTATTCACCCTCTAGTTCACTGCTGAAATGTCCACAGCGGTCAGGGCTGGCCCAGGAGCAGGGAACCTAATCATCTGAACCATCACTTGCTAGCTACCAGGGTCTACATTATCTGAAAGTTGGAGTCAGGGGCTGGAACCGGGAATCAAACCCAAAAACTCCAATGTGGGACACAGACATCTGAACCATAAGGCTGCACCCTGGCTTCCAGACTTGTTTTTTCACCAGTCCTCTGAAAAGGAAAGTTAATTACAACCTGAAATCCAAGACTCTGGAGTCCTCAGGTGTGTGTGTCTATGCATGAGAGTTAGTTGGGTAGATCAAGAGTCTGCAGTTTAGAGAGAACAGAAGAGTGAAACATGTGTCAGAGGATGTCAG
Organism: Oryctolagus cuniculus; assembly: GCF_964237555.1. NCBI lineage: Eukaryota > Metazoa > Chordata > Mammalia > Lagomorpha > Leporidae > Oryctolagus > Oryctolagus cuniculus. Next base: position 121,607 of record NW_027208317.1, read on the forward strand.
CATTGGAGAGGTGGCTGTGCTCTAGTCAGAGGCTGAGGAGGACAAGTCCACAGAGAGCAGCAGCACCAAGGGAGAATGCTATACTAGCAAGTAAGGAGAAAAAATGTTGAAAAATAAATATGTGAAAAGGATTTATTTATCTGGAAGATGGAGTTATAAAGAAGGAGAGACAGGGAGGGGGAGAGAGAGATCTTCCATCTGCAGGTCAACCCACCAAATGGACACAATGTCTGGGACTGGGTCAGATCAAAGCCAGGATCTGGAACTCCACCCAAGTCTCCCTCATGGGTGGCAGGGACTCAAGAACTTGGGTTGTCTGCTGCTTTCTCAGATGCATTGCCAGAGAGCTGGATGGGAAGTACAGCAGCTGAGACACAAACAGTGGCCATATGGGATGCCAGCATCAGTGGCAACAGATTATCCTAATGCATCACAACACTGGCTCCAACAAATGAACTTAGGTAAACAAGTCCAAATGCCAGGGAAACATCAGATAAAATGCCAAGGATGAGCATTGTGGTGCAGCAGGGTAAACCACTACTTAGGAGGCATACCTCATTCTTAAGTATGAGGATGTCTTTTAACCACTTTTGTACAAGAGAGTACAAGCCAGAACACCATAGCATCTTCCAGATTCGGCACTGCCTGTTCTCAGGGGGCCCCCCACAAACTCCTGTGCTTCCCCTGGGCAGTTTGTTTTGGCTGAAGCCAGCCAGAACCCTGGGGTCATTGGAGTAGGAAATGGGATTAAAGGATTTCATGCTGCAAAACTGCTCCAAGCCAGTTTTTTCACTGAGAGACAGAGACCCAGAATGACCTCCCCGGAGCTCACAAGACCATGCCTGGACACCTGCCAGGGAAAAAGTTGGAAAAAAAAATCCAGATTCTGGAATCTTCTGGAACATTCTAGAATATTCTAGAATTTTCCCAGAATGTCCTAGAGATTTTGTAGGATGTTCCAGAATGTTCCAAAATGCCACCTAGTTATCCTAGGGGGATTCTGGGATGCAGGTCTGAGTGGAAATTCCCCAGCCAGGTGCAGCGGGTGTCCTGGTGCTGTGCCCAGCCCAGCTGACATTTACACAGCGCACATAGCCTAAGCACCTGCACACATGGGAGGGGAGTCAAGGGGGTGTGGCCACTCCAGGACATCCTGTGCTGATCTCTGGGGGCCGTAGTAATTTCCAGCCCATCAGAAGAGGTTCTCGGCCCCCCAAGATGGTCACTGGGCAATCTGGAATGTTCTAGGACATTCTACAAAAATCTAGAAATACTGAGAACATTCTAAAAAATTCCAGGACCCCCAAAGACTTTCACTGCATGTTCTGGGAACATTCTAGAAAATTCTGAGAATATTCACCATTGTTTCTAGAACATTTCTAAAACCCCAATGATGCCTACCTGGTGTTCAGGAAAAATTCCAAGAACATTCTGGAAACATTCTGGAAAAATTTCTGAGAGCATTCTTGAAAATTCTGAGTGTATTCTAGAACGTTTTAGTAAATTCTATGACCCCCGAAGACACTCAGCAGGTATTCTAGAAAAAGTTTAAGAACATTCTAGAAAGTTCTAAAAAAAAACTCCATAAAATTCTAGAATATTCTAAGACCTGAGAAACACTCGCCTAGTGTCCTTGAAACATTCTAGAAAATTCTGGAAAATCCCTAGCCCCAGAGAATCCATAATGGAAGCTCATGGAAGCTCCTGGAACATTCTGGAATGCCCCGGGACCTCATCCCATCCCAGTGCCACCTGGATGTTTGCACAACCTCAGCCCTGCCCACTTCTCCCAAGCCCTGGCTATAAAGAGATGCCTGGTAGCAGCCGGTTCCAGACGACGAAAAGACGATGATGATGAAGGCTCTCATTCTTGCCCTTGTGGTGGGCGTGGCCTGTGCCCAGGTATCAATTACTCGCATCATTTGTGCAATGTTCCATAATGTCCTAGAATGTTCCAGAATGTTCCAGATGATTGCAATAGACTCTCTAGCAGGCCCTACGGGAGCAACTGGAATGTTCCAGAATATTCCAGGATGTTCTAGAACACATCCAGACAATTCCACAATGTTCTAGAATGTTCCAGAATCTTTCCAATTTTGTTTCTAACAATTCTAGGATGTTCTGGAATGTTCTAGAATCTCTCCCCCAGAATATTACAGAACATTCTGGAATGTTACAGACAGTCCCAGTAGACTCTAGCAGGCCCTAGGGAAGCATCCAGAGTGTTCCAGAAAAATTCCATAATGTTCTAGAATGTTCCAGAATGTTCTAGAAAATGCCTCTGGAACGTCCCAGCATGCCCCAGGATGTCCCAGCATGCTCCACAATGCCCTGAAACATTCCACCATGTTCCAGCATGCCCTGGCACACCCTGAATGCCCACCTCTCCCCCTGAAGTTGAAGGCCAGAACTTCTTCAAGTTCCTGGTGCAGGAGAATGGCCACATCTTCTTTCTCAATCAGAATGTGGGCACCGATGGCACTGCCACCTGCGTCACCCTTACTGCTGGTGAGCCCCCTGCACACACATGTGGATACAGCCAGCACCTGCTAGAAAGAGAGTCTGACCCTGACTGTATACACAGACCCTGAGTGTATGCAACCAGTCCAGAGCTTGACCCTGACTGTATACATGGATCCTGAGTGTATACAGTCGGCTCCTACTAGGGACACACATTGCAACCTGAAAGCCTGACCCTGCTGTATACAGTTAGCACCCACTAGAGAGAGATACATTCTGACCGTGACCGTATACAATCAGTGCCTACTATGCAGAATAACTTTGACCCTGGTGCATCCTAGAGGGGCTTGGCCAGCTGTATACTGGTGGCACACACTAGAGAGAGAGCCTGACCCTGGCTGTGTTCAGGCAGCACCTACTAAATACAAGATCCTCAACCCCAGCACACCCTAGAGGGGGGCTCGGCCAGCTGTATACAGTCAGTGCATACTAAGTAGATCCCATCCTGTCCGGGGTGGGCTTGGCTGACTGTATACAGTCAGCACCCACTAGATGGGGCAAGCACATACAGTCAGCACCTACTAGATATCTGGGGCAGGTTTTGCTGAATGTATACAGTCAGTGCTTACTGAACAGAACCATCCCAGCCCCATCCTATCCTGGGTGATTTTGGTTGACTGTATACAGTCAGCACACACTAGAAGGAGCCATCCTGACTGTGACTGTATACAGTTGGTGCAGACCCAGTGGTAGTTAGTGGGCACCCTCTAGACAGAGGCACCCTCGGTGTACACAGCACGGAGCCCATGCTGCCTGAGGTGCGTCTGGCTGGCTGTATACAGTCAGCGCCCACTAGACAGGGCAAGTGTATACAGCTGGCGCCACCCACAGCCCAGGACCAGGAGCTGAGCGATAAGCACCTGGCACAGTTCTTGGTGTTAATGAAGGAGAACGGGATCCCCGGGAGAACATGGAGTGTGTGGCCAGCATGGGTGAGCTGGGGGTGTGGCCAGTGTGGAGGGTTCATGGCCAGGATGGGCATGGCTGTCACGAGTGAGCCAGGGGTGTGGCCAGGGTGGAGGCATGGCTGTGAGCTGGGGGCATGGCTGACATGGATGAGAATCAGGTGTGGTCTGGGTGGAGGGGAATGAACTGGTGGGTGTGGCCTGGGTGGAACATTCCAGGGGGTTCCAGAAAAATCTAGAAAACTCTAGAACGTTCCATGGAGCCACCAGGCCATCCCATGCTGACTCAGCCAATTTCTCCTCCCTGACAGACACCTGTCCCCAGTGATGATGCTGACGCCCAGGTGAGCAGTGTGGTGCCAGCCAGTCCTCACACCTTCCCAGGGGAACATTCTAGAGTGTTTCCGAAATATCCCAGAATGTTCTAGATGTTCAGGCAACAGGAATATTCTGGAACATTCCAGAGCATTCTGCGACATTTCCAGAATGCTCCACATTTTTTTTCTCCTCCCCAACAGGTAAAAAGCCAACGTCTCCCTGCCCCTCACTTGCAATCTCTGCTGGAAGCTTCTGGAATGTTCTGGGATGTTTTCAGAATGTTCCAGAATGTTCTGGAATGTCCCATAAGCCTCTGTCCCCAACTCGCTCTCAGTTTCTCTTTCTCATTGATGTCATAAACTGATTGCACACGACTGTGGATTCTGTGGTCTCTCTGGAATGCTCCCACATCTGGCTCCCAGAGGCCCTTGGGGCCCCCATGTCTGGCTCAGAATCCCCTGGGAGAAACCACGCCCTCACTTCTGGCTCCCAGAAACCCCTAGGTCCCCTACTCCAGCGCCATCTTCCCCACCACCCACACCTTGTGGGAACATGGGGTTGGGGATCAGGACTATCAATCACCATAGCCCTGCCCATTTCCAGGCCCCAAGCCTGCACCAGGGGCTGCATTGGTGTCTCTAAAGCTCCATACAGGTCTCCATCTGGGTCTCAAAGGCTCCACATGGGTCCCCAGGGGCTCCATACGGGTCTCTAGGGCTTCATCCGGGTCTCCAGAGCTCTATCCAAGTCCCCATGGCTCCATCCATATCTCCAGGGGCTCCATCCAGATCTCTAAGGCTCCATCCAGGTCTCTAGCAGGTGCATGGGCCCACCAGGAGCTCCATCCAGGTCTCTAGGGCTCCATCTGGGTCTCGGGGGCTACAACCAGTTCTCTAACAGGTGCACAGGGCTCCATCCGGGTCCCCATGGCTCCATCCATATCTCTAGAGGCTCCATCTGAGTCTCTAGCAGGTGCCTGGGGCTCCCAGGAGCCCCATCTGGGTCTTTAGGGCTCCATCTGGGTCTCCAGGGGCTGCATCTGGGTCTCTAACAAGTGCACAGGGGCTCCATCTGAGTCTTTAGGGGCTCCATCTGGGTCTCCAGGGATCCATCCAGGTCTCTAAGGCTCCATCTGGGTCCCCAAGGCTCTACCCATATCTCTAGGGGCTCGATCTGGGTCTCTAGGGGCTCCATCCAAATCTCTAACAGGTGCATTGGGCCCCAAGGAGCTCCATCCAGGTCTCTAGGGCTCCATCTGGGTCTCTAGCAAGTGCCTGGGGCTCCCAGGAGCTCCATCCAGGTCTTTAAGGCTCCATCCGAGTCTGCAGGAGCTCCATCTGGGTCTCCAGGGATTCATCCAGGTCTCTAAGGCTCCATCTGGGTCCCCAAGGCTCTACCCATATCTCTAGGGGCTCCATCTGGGTCTCTAGCAGGTGCCGGGGGCTCCCAGGAGCTCCTTCCAGGTCTTTAGGGCTCCATCCAGGTCTCCAGGGGCTCCATCTGGGTATCTAGGGGCTCCATACAGGTCTCCAGGGCTCCATTGGGTCTCCAGGGGTTGCATCCAGGTCTCTAGCAAGTGCACCGGGCCTCCATCTGGGTCCCCAGGGCTTCATCCAGGTCCCCAGCAGGTGCCCAGGGCCCCCAGGAGCTCCATTTCCAGTCCAGCTGGAACCCTCCCCCCAAAGCTGGGGACCCCCAAGGCCCCTGGGCCAGAACCGTGGAAAATGCAGAGACTGTGGGAACATGGCTAGGCAACTCCATGAAGGCATCCTCCACGCCTCTGGCTTTCTCTCGTTGCTACGCAACCCCGTGCAGGCTTGCCCGGGGCTGCGGGGCTTAACCCAGTTGCTAGGCAATCCCTCAAAGGTGCGTTCAGGGCCTCTGGCTTAAGCAAGTTGCTAGGCAATCCCACTCATGCACACTAATTATTTAATTATTTTTAAATTAATTTTAAAAGAATTTTAATGAATTTTTTTTTTTATTTTTTGACAGGCAGAGTGGGCAGCGAGAGAGTGAGACAGAGAGAAAGGTCTTCCTTTGCCATTGGTTCACCCTCCAATGGCTGCTGCCGCCAGCGCGCTGCAGCCAGTGCACCACGCTGATCCGATGGCAGGTGCCAGGTACTTCTCCTGGTCTCCCATGGGGTGCAGGGCCCAAGCACTTGGGCCATCCTCCACTGCACTCCTGGGCCACAGCAGAGAGATGGACTGGAAGAGGGGCAACTGGGACAGAATCCGGTGCCCCGACTGGGACTAGAACCCGGTGTGCTGGTGCTGAAAGGCGGAGGATCAGCCTAGTGTGCCGCGGCGCCGGCCAATTTTAATGAATTTTTAAATGGAATTTGAATGTCTTTTTACATTTTTAATTTTTACTTAATTTTTAATTTTTAATGAATTTTTAAATGAAATTTTTAAGAAATGTATTTTTAGATTTTCTGATGACAGCCATATTGGAGTCTGGCAAATTCTCGTTCTGACATCAGCAGCAGAATGTTGGATCCTGGCAAATTCTCATTATGACAGGAATGACAGGCATCTTGGAGGCTGGCAAATTTTTCTGACAGGAGTGGCAGCCATGTTGGAGTCTGGCAGTGTGTTTTCTGATGTCAGTGGTGGCCATCTTGGATTCTGGCAATTGTTTTGACAGGAGCTATAGCCATATTGGATCCTGACAAAATTTCTCTGACAAAAACTCAAGGGAGTCCCTGTAAGAAAAGGTGTCTTTCGGACCCAGGACCAATTTGCTGAGAGAAACTTGTATGAGAATTAAAATGTTTTTCCTGAGTGACAGGTCTATTCTGAGTGATGGACAGGTTTCTGAGTGATGGACAAGGGTGACTGGGTGATGGACAGGTGTCCCCGCCAAGAGCCCTGGGACCCCCAGAGACCCTCAGAGACCCCCAGAGATGCTGAAAGACCCTGAGAGAACCCCAGAGACAACTGGGACCCACAGAGACCCCCAGGGACCAACAGAGACCCTCTGGGAAGTGACTATAAGAACCTGGAAGTACACCAGAAGTACCCAAAAATGGGTATAAACAGAACCAAAGTGACTGAAAATGGGTATACAATGGCCGGAAGTGGACCGGAAGTGACTTAGGAACCCAGAAGTAGACTAAAGTGAGTCTGAGAACCCTGAAGTGACATAAATTAGCTGGAAGTTAGTGACTGTAGGAATCGGGAAGTTGACTGGAATTGACTCTGGGAATGCAGAAGTGGACTGGAAGTGGGTCTAGAATGACCAGAAGTGGGTTTAGGAAATTGAAAGTGGACCAGAAATGAATGCAAAGAGGGGAGGGAAGGAAGGAAGGGATGAGTCATGCTGAGACTCCTGCTGAGTCATCAGGAAATTCTGCTGAATCATCACTAGCACACACCTTGTGAGCCATCATTATACACACCCACTTAATCCTCATTATCCCAGACCTGGTGAGTCATTGAGAAACTTCTGCTGAGTCACCATTTTATACCTGCTGAGTCATTATTACCTACCAGGCATCCTTACCCACAAAGGTAGACAACTACACCTGCCAAGTCATACTCTTAGGCCAGTGAGTCGCACTTCTAAAATTGCTGAATCATGCTTCCAGACCTCCTGAGTTGTGCTTCTAAACTTGGTGAGTCATGCTTCAAACATGAACCCTAACCCAAATCCCATCCCCACCCTAACCTTGACATCAAACCTAACCTGCTGAGTCATGGCACCAGGCCAGCTGAGTCATGCTTCTACCCCTAAATCTAACCCAAGGTTGCAACGAAGGAAGGAGGGGCCCCTTGCACCTGCTGGGACTGGATGGAGGTCCTGAGCACCCCATGCACCTGCTGGAAACCAGGATGGAGCCCCTGGGGACCCAAATTGAGCTCTGGAGACCCAGATGGAGCACTGAAGAACCAGATGGAGCCATGGAAACCCAGATGAGGCTCCTAGAGACTGTATGGATCCCTGTGCACCTGCTAGAGACCCAGATGGAGCCCTAGAGACCTGGACGGAGGCCCCGGCACTTGGATGGAGGACCTGGGGACTTGGCTGGTGGCCTGGAGACCCGGATGGAGACCAGGAGATCTGTATGAAGGCCCTAGAGACTGAATGGAGCCCTGGGGACCCAGATGGGGCAATGTATACCTGCTAGAGACTAGGATGGAGCTGCTGGGGACCACCCTATCTCTCAGGACCCCTTGACAGGGCTCAGGTCTCTAAAGAGAACATGTGGGGACCAGGGAGGTGGTAATGATGAGTCAGCAGAAATTTCATGATGACTCAGAAGGTATGGTAATGATGACCCAGCAGAAATTTCATGATGACTCAGCATAAATGGATGGTGCTGACTCAGGAGCGAGGAAATGGATGGACAGGAGGAAGTGGTGGCCCTTTGTGAACTTCTGGCTGTGGGAGACCCTGAGGAAGTGTGCTCCCAGCACTGAAGGATGCAGGATCTCTGTACTTGCGAACTCCAGATAGCTGGGTCTGGGGAGAGTGCAGGGGTGACCTGCGCAGGCCCTGCTGCAGCCACCCTGGGACCTTGAGGCCAACCCATGGGTGCCACAGGGCCCCTCAGGGTCTCTCCCAGCCAGTGCTGTGCCAATCCTCCCTTCTTATCTCTGGCTCTCAACTGATTCTGGGATTTTTCCAACCCGGAGGTGGGGGCACCAGACCAGAGGTCAGGGAATGGTGGGGGGTGAGGGCCACCAGGTGCCCCGTGCACCCTGTGGGAGCCAACCCATGACCCCACCACATGGCTGTGGAGGAAGGCTGGCTGCAGGGTTTCTGGAGGCCCCAGGGCTGGGAGTGAACCCTGGTACACATGACTGCTAGAGGGCACAGAGAATGCAGCTACTCCCCCTCAGTGTGGGGTGACCCTGGCACTTCCCTGCCAAGGGTGGAAGCAGATGCTGAGCTAGTCTTAGAGCACTGCTCTCTCCAGTCCTGTTATCCATGGGTTCTCAGTCTGGGAAGACAGGTTTCAAAGTGTTTTCAGAAGACTTGGCATCCTAAGAACTGCTGGAAACTCACAGTCACAGTCAGTGTCATTCTAGAGCAAAGGTGCATTCGATGTGAATAACCAGGTTTGTGTTTTGAGTCTGCAATCCTTTCAGTCTATATGTTAGGTCCCTATGTTGTTACCTGTTTCCAAGTGATTGCAAGACATTGCTGTGAAAATTAAAAAAAAAAAAGAAGTGATAGGAAATAAATTGAGATATTAAATTTTGTGTTTTTTATTTTTATTTTTTGGCAAAGTTAGACAGTGAGAGACAGAAAGATCTTCCTTCCATTGGTTCACCCCCCAAATGGCTGCTACGGCCAGTGTGCAGCACTGATCCAAATCCAGCTGCCAGATACCTCCTCATGGTCTCTCATATGGGTGCAGGGCCCAGGCAGTTCGGCCATCTTCCACTGCCTTCCCAGGCCACAGCAGAGAGCTGGACTGCAAGAGGAGCAGCCAGGACTAGAACCCGGTGCCCATATAAGATGCTGGCACTACATGTGGAGGATTAACCAAGTGAGCCACGGCACTGGCCCCAATTTTGTGTTTTTCCACACCCCCTGGTCCCTCAGTCTTCCAGAGGCAGTCACAGATTTTGTTATGATTATCTGTACTTCTTACTTCTAAAGTAGGCTTTACGGACACATATTAGCCTCAGAGACAAGGAGTCTGTCACGTGGCATCTTTAAATGGTGGTTGCTCAAAGGGAGGCTTTATCATGACAAACAGACAGTGGAGAAGTAGAATTCTGATGCATGAATGGCCTCCCTAGACACAGTCTTATTCCATGTGCCTTCATAAGTCTCCATCCCCTGTGTCTCCAGCACCTCTTTTTAAAAAAGATTTATTTGAAAATTACATAGAGGGCCAGTGCCATGGCTCACTAGGCTAATCCTCTGGCTGTGGCACTGGCACTCTAGGTTCTAGTCTTGGTTGCTCCACTTCCAGTCCAGTTCTCTGCTGTGGCCCGGGAAGGCAGTGGAGGATGGCTCAACTTACTTGGACCCTGCACCCGCATGGAGACCAGGAGGGAACACCTGGCTCCTGGCTTTGGATTGCCACTATGCACTGGCCGTGGCAACCATTTGGGGTGTGAATCAATGGAAGGAAGATCTTTATCTCTCTCTCGCTGCCTAACTCTGTCCAAAAAAACCCCATGAAATTTAATATCTCAAGTTATTTCCTTATCACATAGAGGGAGAGACAGAGGCATAGAGAGACAGAAAGAGCTTCCATCCTCTGGCTCACTCCCCAATTGGTTGCAATGGCCAGGGTTGGGCCCGTCTGAAGCCAGGAGTCAGGCCTTTGGAGCTTCTTCTGGGTCTCCTACGTGGGTGGCAGAGGACAAAACAGTAAGGCCATCTTCCACTGCTTTCCCAGGTCTTTGGCAGGGAGCTGGATCTGAACGGGAACAGCCAGCATACAAACCAGCACCCATATGGAATGCCAACATTATAGGTAGTGGTGTAACCCACTGCACCACAATGCCAGACCCTCCATCACATCTTTCCTTGAGTGTCCATCTGTGCCTGCATCCCAAGCCAGCTGTCAGGTCCTCCAGCCCCTCTGCATGAAGCTGTGATCTCCCATCAGTTATCTGCATCTCTACTCCAGAGTATTATCCTGCTACCCTGGAGTGACTTCATAGCCTGAGCCTTCAGCTCATGGCAGCCTTCAGATACCTCTCTGCCCTTTGCTTGAAGTCATTGTCTTCCTTGGGCTTCTAGATCCCCTATGACTTCAGCCTCGGCTTTTTTCTTGTGTCCCCATGCTAAATGCCTGCACCCTAAACATCTCATGTGTCTTCATCTCCTGTTCTCTTCCCAGGGTCTCCACGCACTTTGAAGGTTTGGTTATGTGGTTAACTGTTGAGGAACAATGTGGTTTTCTATGAGCTTTAGCCATTGTGAATAAAGCTGCTATATATATTTTCATGTCAGCTTTTATCAAGGCATACGTTTTCACACCAGCTCTGTAAATATATTAGAACATGTATGGTGTATGACACGGTATTGGATTCCTAATAACATGCCAAGATGTCTGATAAAGCATCTACCCCATGATGCATTCTCACCAGGAATGAATGAGATGTCATGCTACTCTATCCTTGAAAGCATTTGTAATGTGTGTTTTTAAGTGTAACCATCCTGATACACAGTGTATCCATCTTGTTGCTGTCTAAATGTGCTCTTCCTTTATGTACAGTACATTTCTTTTTCTCAGAATTCTCTAATATTCAGATTGGTTTATATGCTTTTTTATTTATTTGACAGATAGAGTTAGACAGTGAGAAAGAAAGAGACAGAGAGAAAGGTCTTCCTTCCATTGGTGCATCCCCCAATGGCCACTATGGCTGGAACTATGCTGATCCGAAGCCAGGAGCCAGGTGCTTCCTCCTGGTCTCTGATGTGGGTGCAGAGCCCAAGCACTTGGGCCATCCTCCACTGCACTCCCAGGCCACAACAGAGAGCTGGACTGGAAGAGGAGCAACTGGGACTAGAACCCTGTGCCCATATGGGATGCCAGCACTACAAGTGGAGGATTAACCAAGTGAGCCATGGTGCCAGCCCCATATATGTTTATTTTATTATGCATTTTACGTGTGTCTCTATGTATTCTGGCAGTATTTAAATTTGAAGGCATTTATTTTCCTGTTACTGAGTTCTCCAAGTTTTTGTTAAATTTGCATACAATTCCTTCAAGTGTGTATTTTTCTTTTTTATACGATTAATTTATTTATTTGAAAGGAACAGTTACAAAGAGGGAGACACATAGTGAGACAGAGAGACAGATCTTTCATCACTGGTTCACTCTAAAAATGACCACAATGGCTAGTTCTGTGCCAGACTGAAGCCAGAAGCCTGGAACTCCATCTGGGTCTCCCATGTGGATGACAGGGGCCCAAGCACTTGGGTCACCTTCTGCTGCTTCCCCAGACACATTAGCAGGGAGCTGGATGGGATGTGGAGTTGAACTAGTGCTCATATGGGATGCCAGTGTCACAGAGCATGGCTTAACCTGCTGTGTGACAATACCAGCCACTGTTTTGCCTTTGATAATAGGCATTCTAACTGGAGTAACTTGGTGTCTAATTGTGGTTTTGATTTGTATTTGTATTTCCCTGTTAATTAGTGATGCTGAACATTTTTCATGTACTTCTTGGCCATTTGTATGCCTTTCTTTGACAAATGAGCATTTAGATCTAATGCCAATTTTAAAATCTGTTCATTTTTCATTGAGTTTTTAAAATGTCTTAAAGGGTGTATACACCTTAATAGGTGTATATTTTCTAAATATTTTCTCCAATTTCATATTGTCTCTTTGTTATGTTGATTATTTTGTTTGCTTTGCAGAAGTTTTTTAATTTGGTAAAATTCCAGGGCCAGTGCCGTGGCTCACTTGCTGCAGTGCCGGCATTCCATATGGGCACTGGGTTCTAGTCCCAGTTGCTCCTCTTCCAGTCCAGCTCTCTGCTGCATCCCAGAATGGCAGTGGAGGATGGCCCAAGTGCTTGGGCCCTGCACCCATATGGGAGACCACAAGGAAGCACCTTGCTCCTGGCTTTGCTCCTGGCACAGCGCCAGCCATAGTGGCCATTTGGGGAGTGAACCAATGGAAGGAAGATCTTTCTCTTTGTCTCTGTCTCTCACTGTCTATAACTCTACCTGTTAAATAAATAAAAAAGTGCATTTGACTATTTTTGCTTTTTTCTTCTAGTGCTTTGTTGTCGTATCCTTCAAATACTTACTCAATCCAATGTCCTGAAGCATTTTTTTCCTAGTACTTTCAGATCTTACATTTAAGTCTTTAAATAATTTTGAATTGAGTGTAAAATTATTTATTTGAGAGCAGATAAACAAAAAGAGAGAGCTCTCATGTTGATTGACTCCACAAATGCCCACAAAGGACAGGACTGGGCCAAACAGAAGCCAATAGTGTGGAATTCAACCCAGCTTTCCTGCATGGTGGAAGGAACCCAGTACTTGAGTTATCCCTACTCCCTCCCAGTATCTGCATTAGCAGGAAACTAGAGTCAGGAGTCAGAGCTGGGTATCTACTAGGTACTTTGATATGAGACACTAGCATCTTAACTGACATCTTAATGCCTAGGGTAAATGAACACCTTTGAGTTCAGTTTTGTATATGATGAGAGATAAAGTTTAAATCTTCTATGTGTGAATATTCAATATTCAAAGCACCATTCATTGAAAAGACTGTCCTTTCTGCAGTGAATATTCTTAGCATTTCTGCTGAAGATCAGCTCGTAGGAGATGTTTACCTTTAGGCTCTCCAAAATTTTTTATTAATATAAAGAGAACAGATATCATGTATTTTATAAATACAATGCTAAGAAGATATCCATAGTCCCCTCACTCCCTCCATCAATCCCCACTCACCTTTCCTTTTTCTCTATAAGTTTTGCAAAAACATAAATTCAAAAAAACATGATTTCACAATTTTCTTTTGAACCTTGGGTTTAGTGCACCACTAACCATACTATTCAACAAATAAAAAAAATATCCAAAACCACAGTTTGACTAGAGTATTCACAAGGGCTAAAAACAATAATCAAATCATAAATCTATTTCATTCTTATTTATTCTTGTATCCTATATTAATCAGAACTTATCAGGGAAGAAATGACATTCATCTTTCTTGAATTGCTCATTTCAATAAGCATAATGGTTTGCAGTTGCATTCATGTATTGCAAAGACAGGGTTTCATTCTTTTTTATGACTGAGCAGTATTCCATACTACTCATTTTCTTTTTCCAGACATCAGTTAATGGGAATCTGATTTGATTGCTTATCTTAATTATTGCCAATTGAGGTGCAGTAAACATGGGGGTTATAAATAACTCTTCCAAAGCCTGATTTCATCTAGTTTGGGTAAATTCCCATGGGTGGGATTGCTGGGTCATATAGTAGATCTATTTTCAGATTTCTGAGGAATATCCTTACTGTCTTCCATAATGGTTGTACTACTTTACATTCCTATGAACAGCGTATAAGTGTGCCTTTTCTCCAACATCCTTACCAGCATTTATTATTTTTTTTCATTTTTGGATGATAGACATTCTAACTGGGATGAGATGAAACTTTATGGTGTTTTTGCATTTCCCTGATGGTTAGTGATGCTGAGTATCTTTTCATGTGTCTGTAGGCCATTTGTATTGATTGCATCCTTTGAAAATTTTCTGTGCATGTCCTTTGCCCATTTCTTAACTGCATTATTTTATTGAAGTTGAGTCTCTTAAGATCTTTATGAACATCAGATTGTTGTACCTGAGTGAGTGCAAACAAAAGAGCTCCACAGATTGATAAAATTTGGTGGTCCTTTATTGCGGGTGGTGGAGAGTGGGCTCATGCCCTAAAGAACTCTCGACCCTGAAGCCCAAAGCAACAGGGTTTACAAAGGCAAAAACCACAAAATCGGGAGGGGAATTCATGCTTGCTAGGAATAGGGGGGAATACATGGTTACTGGTTACTGACCTAAAACCTATGTGAAACTAGTATCAATTATAATCTAGTATCAATAAGCTAGTATCAATAAGCTAGTATCAATTATATTGACAACACCAGTTACAATCTTAACAATTCCAATTATAATCTTGACATTAATCCAGGTATTGGTTTTAATCATACGTAGGACTTAGACAAATTACAGTTTTTATCATTAACCCAGGTGTAGTCTATCCACTTCCAAGCTTGAGCGATCATGCTAGGGGGTTTCTGTGCTCTGCCAAGTGAGATGTAGTGGACTGCTATTATTCAACTGTTTTAGATCATAGTCTCAGACCAGAGTCTCATGGTGTGGGGGGGGCACCTTCCCAGAATGGAGTCTCAAGTGCTCCAAAATGGAGTCCCTACTGTCAAGGTGTTACGTCAAGATATTAACCCTTTATCAGTTATATAGTTTGCAAATATTTTCTACCACTCTTCACTTTGCTTAGTGTTTCCTTTGCAGCACAAATCTTCTAAGCTTGATGTAATCCCTTTTGTCTCTTTCTGCTTTCATTGCCTGTGCTTCTGGGGTCTTTACCAAGAAGTCTTTCCTATGCTAATATCTTGCAGTTTTCCCAATATTTTCCTCTAGTAATTTGTTGATATCAGGCCATAGATTTAGAGTCATGATCAGTTGTGAGTTGATTTTTGTATGGGTGTAAGTACAGGTTTTGTTTCATATGTCTGCATGTTGAGATCCAATTTTCCCAACACTATTTGTTGAAGAGACTGTCCTTTCTCCAGGGATTGATTTTAGCTCATTTGTCAAAGACTAGTTGGTTGTAGCTGCATGGATTAATTTTTTTGGTTTATATTTTGTTTCATTGGTATACATGTCTTTTTCTGTTCCAGTCCCAGGCTGTTTTGTTTGTAACTGCCCTGTAGTATGTCTTGAAATCTGGTCTTCTGATACTTCCAACTTTTTCTTGTTTAATGTTGCTTTAGTTATTTGGGGGTCTCTTGTGTTTCTACACAAATTTAAGCATTCTTTTTTTCTAGATCTGAGAAGAATGTTCTTGGAGTTTTGATTGGGGTCTCATTGAATCTATAAATCGCTTTGGGTAGTATGAACATTTTGATGATATTATTTTTTCCAGTGCACAAACATGAAATATTTTTCCATTTTTGTGTGTGTTCTTCTATTTCTTCCTTTAATGTTTTTCAATTTTCATTGTGAAGATCTTTCAAATTCTTAGTTAAATTTATTCCAAGGTATTTAATTTTTTAGTAGGTATTATGGTTGGTATTGTACTTACAAGTTCTCAGCCTGAATTCATCAAATACAAATATATTTAGCTTATCCAATTCCCAAAGGATTCAAAGTTCACTTTTTTGGTACATTATAAAAATTGTATAAGGAGTTGTTAATTATCCATCCCAGATAATAATTCCTGTCAGATCCTTCATAGAAAGATACAATTATAAATGTGGATGTTAGTTATAAGTGTAGGTGTTGATGAATCTGCCATAGTTTACTGTGGTATTTTTGGTTAAATTTTAAGTCATTCCTGATTACAAACTGATGAGTATCATAACATTTGTGGCAGTGAAGTGTGCTCATAACTTAACATTCCTACTTTCTCTGAATTCTGAATGGTTCAAGCTGGACATGGAAAGAAGTCAAAATGTAAGCTTTCTAGCCCACAGAGTTGTTGGTCTTGGTGCTTAGCAACAAAGATTCCTTTCCATTGCCCTAGTACATTACATTGCATCCTTACCTAGTCACTTACAGAGCACAGGTTTTTTGCTAAATTTACAGTATAAAAAAGGGCAGACAAGAACCCATGTTCTCATAGGCATCCTAGAAAAGTGCTAAATAAAGAAAAAGGGGGGTGGTAGCTCATTGCCTCTTTCATCTCTCCATTCATGCAAGTCATTCATAAATCCCACATAGAGGAACAAGTGAGCAGGGGTCAGGAGCAGTGCTCTAATGTTTAGGCATTTTACTTTGTGGAGGGGGTTGTATCCTTGTCAGCCTACATTCAAAAAAGATACTCTGTCCCAGGAAAACAAGAAGACTAGGAAAGTCAGCATACCCAAATTGTTTCTTTTAATTTTAAAGACTCTCTTGTGTCCAACTGTGGTCACTATGTTAAAAGGAATATTTAGAAGACTGTGAACATTTTGAATGTTGAGCAAGGAGTTGCTCTCCTATGACATGGGTGAATCTATTGTAAGAACAACATGCATGAGTACATTCTTATAGAATATTTCTGCAGTGGTTTTTGAGTTCTTACAGATTTGAGTTTTATAAAATGATGCCAAATCATTATATTTACTTGTTTACTCAAGAGACACAAATATTTTTCTTTAAAGTGAAGAAACAAATTGTAAATGTTGAGAAGCAATTAATTTTGGGATGTGGTAATTTGCAATAACCAGTAAGGATGGCTAATATATATATATACATATATATATGTACAAATTTAAAATGCAAACCAAGAAGTGAAAAATGTTTTTGTTACTTTAAAAATGAACGTTATAAATTCTCTCCTTAAACTATATTTCACCAGGTACGTGGCTCACAAGGCTAATCCTCCGCCTGCAGTGCTGGCACCCCAGGTTCTAGTCCCGGTTGCTCCTCTTCCAGTCCATCTCTCTGCTGTGGCCCAGGAGAGCAATGGAGGATGGCCCAAGTGCTTGGGCCCTGCACCCACATGGGAGATCAGGAGGCCATAGTGGCCATTTGGTGGGTGAACCAATGGAAGGAAGACCTTTCTCTCTGTCTCTCTCACTGTCTAACTCTGCCTGGCAAAAAATAAATAAATAAATAAATAAATAAATAAATTTTGCCTTGTACACTCTCAGTTCTTATTCTGAAGATGTTAAAGTGTATCACATTTTTATTGAGAAGCAAAGAAAAATGTTCCATTTTAGAATATTAAAAACATACAATTTAAATTTTGCTGAACAGTTTGTAATAGTTGAATTTGTATTTTTAGGCATAAATATGTTTTCTTATTGATGTATTATGACAGATATATTATTTTCATGGTAGTGGAATGTATGAGGTAAATGATCCAACAGATTTGTTTTCATTAGATCAAACTTTCCATGGGGTACCTAAACTTAGAATGAGTTTGATATCACAACACTATTTACATTCTCTGTAAGAAAAATAAAGGACATTTGTCCCTAGATTTCAAATCACAGAATGAGATAGTCCAATTTATTTTTGGTTCTCAGTGAGGTATTGCTGTGTTTTATAACACCATGCTTTCATGAAAGATAGATTTTTATTCAAAAGTTCACATTTGTACCACATTTTTTTTCTGTAGGTCTAAAATTTTTCTAAAGGTCAATCTTTCTATAAAAAAGTTCATATGTGTTGCCTGATGTAATCAATTTCTTTTTTTCTAGATTTATTTTTATTTATTTGAAAGACAGAATTATATAGAGAGGTAGAGACAGAGAGAAAAGTCTTCAATCTGCTGGTTCACTTCCCAATTGGCTGCAAAAGCCGGAGCTGAGCTGATCTGAAGCCCGGAGCCAGGAGCTTTTCTCAGGTCTCCCACATGGGTGCAGGGGCCCAAGGACTCGAGCCATCCTCTGATGCTTTCCCAGGTGCATTAGCAAGGAGCCAGATCAGAAGTGGAGCAACTGGAACTCAAACCAGCACCCATATGGGATGCTGGCACCCTAGGTTGGGGTTTTAACATGCTGTGCCCTGTAATCAATTTCTAAAGTGTATACACTGACAAGAAGAATTACACAAAGTACACTCATCTAACAAGGCATATCTTTGCTAAATTTAAAGACAATGGCTTTACCTGCTACACGTAATGCTAGCCTCAAGTATTTGCTTTGGAGCAATACTCATCTGCAGTTTTCATAGGTTTTATCAGAAAGTATCATTTGATAGTAAATCCTTTTAGTGAATATATGAAATAGATCAAACATTGAATTTGTGAAAAAAAATGGCTGCCATTCAGATCATGCCAAGTCTAAGGCTTTGCCACTTCATGATTATATATCCTTGGGCAAACCAGTTACTTACCTCTTCATGCCTCAGTTGCATTTTCTTTAAAGTTAAAATAACAGGAGCTACCTCCATTTTTCTGGAAACATAAAATTCAGGAAACATCACCTGGTATAAAATAAATGTTAGCAATTATTATTATTATCTATTCACATTTTCCTAAATAAAGGTATTTAAATATCTGTGCCTTTATGCTTAATGTTGTAGTGTACACATTTAGATACAACTCAAAATTTATTTGAAATTATATACATTCAAGTTTTGTAAAACTTCATATTTTGCTTGACATGGTAACTCAAACTAGATTCAATTCCTTTTAATTTGATGAGTGAGCCATTTCTTATCTAATTCCCTGGATAATGTAACTTATTCACTCATTTGTGCTTTGTGATGATACCTGCCTCTTTGTCAAAACAGTAACTAAACTGCATCCTTTTTGGTCAAAAATAAATCAATAGAGTAAATTGGTATTTAAAGAAAGGGACTATTCTTTGGCAGTAATCTTAAACTAGCACATTGATGCACTTTGGTAAGTGCATTGGAGACTTGCTGATTGTGTATGTACATTTGTGAATGTATGTATGGTACATGGGTATGTGTGTGTGTGTGTGTGTGTGTGTGCTCAATTTAAAGCTACAATAAAATTGTAGCATTATCCAAAGAAATAATTCTAGAAAATCATAGTTTGCAATGATTTTTGCTCTTTGGAGATTATGATGTTTAGATGATGCCTAAAGTTTCTGTGAATTTTTTTCAGAATTCTAGTAATATACAACACTGAAATTCATAAAGAAGGGGAAAATAGTTGGGTTCAAAGATATCATTAGACTACAGAACCAATCAGCCATAATTCAGGCCTCCAAATTAAACTACTTGTATGAGAAAATTTAAGTAGTTGTACTGATGTCACATATTGTTTGCAAACAAATGTATCTTTTTAAAAATTATTTATCTATTTACTTATTTATTTGAAAGCCAGAGTTACACAGAGAGAGAAGAAGAGGCAGAAAGAAGAGAGATAGGTCTTCCATCTGCTGGTTCACTCCCCAATTGGCTGCAATGACTAGAGCTGCACTGACCCAAAGCCAGGAGCCAGGAGCATCTTCCGGGTCCCCCATGCGAGTTCTGGGGCTCATGGACTTAGACCATCTTGCATTGCTTTCCCAGGCCTTAGCAGAGAGCTGGCTCAGAAATGGAGCAGCCGGGACTCAAACCGGCATCCATTTGGGATGCTAGCACTGCCAGGCTGCAGCTTTACCCGCTATGCCACAGTGCCAACCCCAAATGTATATTAATATTACTGTATTTGGTAAACACATAACATTAGTGTTAAAAGAATAAATAATTATAAACCTCAGTGAAGGCAATTTGTCATTAGGTAACAAAACCATGCAATGCATTCAATTGATTTCTAGTCTAGATATTTTTTCATAAAGAAATTTTAAACAAAATTATATTGATGCCAAAATATTCACAATAGAATGATTCTCTGAAGTGCAAACATATGGTAATCATTTACATTGGATGATTGCTTGATAAAATACATCGATAAATTTCATGTAGTCTATCATTTAATAAATCCTTTAAATTAATTGAATTAGTTTGAGGATATGCTTTGAAGAGCGTCTATAAAATGTGTAGGGCAATAATTTATACTGACAATCATAACTTCCCCCACCCACCCATAACCCTCCTATTTCCTGCTCCCTCTCCCATCCCAGAAGATTACAAAATTGTATGAAGGACATTTGTACAGTAAACAAATATACTGATTTCCAATGCAATATTTGAATACTTGAAGCAGGAAAGCTAAGTACTTCTTTGCCAAAATAACATGTTTTGTCCAGTGTAAAACCCATTTGCCATCCCAATACACAAAGGGATTTGGGGCAAGAAGGAAAAAAGAAGTCCACACATGCGGAAATTTTAAGCAAAACAAAATAGAGAATGTATTTAGTTTCATGAAAATCACACAAGAATTAATAGTATTCCACCCATTTCCAACAAATATTTTTAACTTTAATGAATGAATGAATTTTCAGTTACATAGCAGAAAGCTTCTACCCTCTCCCATAAAACTGAAAGAGAAACTTTTTAAAAGTAAAAACTGATTAAAGAATTCTGCAATACATGTTAATGTTAAGTAGCGCAGCAGAGTTTATTTAGAAATACAAACACACACACAGAAAATAAATACATTAAAATCTTACTGAATAGTCCAGTAATAATTCAGGATCCAATATGTGTGCAAAAGATTCTGGATTTCCCACTCACTTTGTATAGGAAATGATGTGCTTTGCTATGTAGCATGTACCTGTAGATTCCTGAACACCTCCACTTTGCTTCTTACCCTGAGTCCCAGCAAATACAGGAACACAGCTGTTGAGTCATTCATTTTCTGGATTTGAGAATATCAAAGAATTAATGAGTATAGAAAGTTGTACAGCAGAGACCAAGAATGTCCAAGGGAGGTCACGTAAATCAATTGAACAAGTCAAACTACTATGAATGTATACTGAATGCTCTGTTTTTAATATGTCTTACTTACCTAAAAAAGACATGAGGGCTATTGCTCTCTCTCTTAATACAACTAAGGAGAAGATATCACCAATGCTCGAGAAAAATGAATACACAGCAGAGCTAATACAAAATCCCAAAAATCCAAAATAGAAAAACTGGATATGCACTCTTTACACACACCCTGAAGTGACAATGAAGTAGAACAAATCTAAAATTAGAAAAAAATCTTTTTTTAAAGATTTATTTATTTATTTTAAAGTCAGAATTACACAGAGAGAGGCAGAGAAGAGAGACGGGTCTTCCATCCACTGGTTCACTCCCCAGTTGGCTGCAATGGCCAGAGTTGTGCCAATCCAAAGCCAGGAGCAAGGAGCTTCTTCCAGGTCTCCCACATGGGTGCAGGGGCCAAGGACTTGGGCCATCTTCTACTGCTTTCCCAGGCTATAGCAGAGATCTGGATCCATATGAGCTGCCAGCACTACAAGTGGTGGCTCTACCCACTATGCTACACCACTGGCCCCGAAAATTCTTGTCAAATTAAGAATATTTAACCTTTGTTTTAGAATGAATTATTAAAATATCTAAACTGGGGGAATACATAATTTCTTTCTTTAGAAATCAGAAGAGAAAAAGAACACTTCAAGGCTACTCTGACACCACACAGAAGGAATGGAGAATCATGACCTCAATTAGCCTAGGGACAGAATAAAAGGGAGGGAAATAGGAACAACAGAATTAAGATGAATAAGCTTTGACAGCTGAGAGAATCTGAATGTAAAGAAAAGGCATCCAGTTAACTGAAACAATAGAGATAAGTCTGAGAGGAAAAAACATTGTTAAGGCATATTAATGGGGCCAGAGCTGTGGCTTAGTAAAGTAAAAAAAAATCTAAAATTTGTTTTTAAATTATATAATTAAAAAAGATAAAAAATATGTTCAATCTTAAGTCTCTACAGCATAAGATATACATCAATTTTCCCAGGTTCTATTTGCATTAATTAACAAAGTTTCATGGGTATAATCACTAGAGTGGCTCCAATAAGTCTTTTTTATAAAAATTATTTTTTAGTTTGACAGGCAGAGTGGACAGTGAGAGAGAGACAGAGAGAAAGGTCTTCCTTATTCTGTTGGTTTACCCCCCCAGTGGCCACTGCGGCCAGTGTGCTGTGGCTGGCACACTGCGCTGATCCAAAATCAGGAGCCAGGTGCTTCCTCCTGATCTCCCATACAGGTGCAGGGCCCAAGCACTTGTGCATCCTCCACTGCACTCCTGGGCCATAGCAGAGAGCTGGGCTGGAAGAGGAGCAACTGGGACAGAATCTGGCTCTCCCAGCAGGACCAGAACTCAGTGTGCCTGCGCTGCAGGTGGAGGATTAGCCTATTGAGCCATGGCACCTGTCTCCAATAAGTCTTAACCTGGGATGCAAGTAAATTTAACAAGGATACTCAATAGGAATTTTAGAAGAATTCCAAAATATGTATCTGAATAAAAATAAGTACTTTATTTGGTACATCTCATATTAACTATACTATTGTCTAAATTTCCAATTGTCAGATGTACTAAAAAAATCCCAGAAGCAGCAGAGTTGGTCCAACATGATGAAGAATAAAATAAAATTTTTCAGTTAAAACTTGCCTAGAGAAAATGAGAATTCACAAATCCCAGGTTAAAATAACCAAGAAGGCCCAATAAAAGAAAACTCAATGTCATCATACACTAACATTTATTACCTCAGATTTATTTAGTAAAAAGGTGATTATTCCAGCTATATCCCATTAGGTAGCCCAATTTTACCTGCTAAATCCATTAAAAGAAAAAGCACCTCATGATATATTACTAAAATCATATTGCTATATGCCATCCACCATGTCCCCTGTACCTTATACTTAATGTTAACAGATCTGATGAAATCAATAAATAAATGATGTGTCTTAACCAAGTGTGGGAAATGCATTTTGCTCCAAGTTTTTCCAAAAACCCCTCAGTCTCAGTTTGCCTTCACCTTGAAAAGACACTTCTGAGGTTTACAAATCAGTCCAGCTTCATTGGGCCTCCCTCCAATGAAAGGGGCTAAAATCCATCAAAATAAACTCTAGGCACTGTCCTTGTGCTCCCAGCAGTCATTAGGGGAGTAAATGAGCATATGGAAGACCTTTCTCTGTCTCTTCCTCTCACAGTCTGTAAGTACACCTGTCAAATACATAAATAAATAATTTATATATATGCATTTATTTATATATTTATGTATATAAATATATTCAATATAAAATATATTATAGTTTAACATACAATATATTATATAATATATAATAATTATAAACAGATATTATATAATTTATTATTAATATTATATATAATATACATATATATTATTGAGATGACTTCAAAAACCAGCGTGTGTCCAGTTTGAAACCAGGAGCTTCTCCTCCGCTCTGTGTCGCAGCAACCCAGGCACTTGAACCATCTTTCACGGCTTTTTCAATCCATTGGTAAGGAGCTGGATCAGAAATAATTATATATTTATATATAAATAATAAATTCATATATAATTATATATTTATAATAATTATATGTAATTCTATATTATGTATAGAAATATATAATATAATATATATTATAATATATAAATATATATATGATGGACCAAAATGTAGTATTCTCCATTTGGCAGAAGGGACAGGCTCCAATATCTACTGTCTATGTCAGTATGTCAGCATAATGCAGGAGGTAACCCCTCTACCAAATAAGAAAAGCTATTTCAGTTCAGCTGGACATCATTCTGCTGACTGTTGACCTTATTACTGTTAGTCTGGATGCTTTCATTGGTTGCAATCCAGAGACCCAATTTTCCCATAGATATAAACATCAGCAAACAAGAAAATTGGGTAAGAAAAGCTTAAGCTCAGAGTTATGATTAATAACTATTTTAACAAAATTTCTCAGATCCCATCTAATCCAAACCTTGGACAATTGGAAGCTGTTGTACTTGGCCCACCCATAATTGAAACGGATTCTAAATCCTTCAACTGCAAGGAGAGTATCATAGACATTAATGCTCCAAATGGATCCAGTTCCCTGCTAATGTGTCTGGAAAAGCAGCACAGGGTGACTCAAATATTGGGGCTCCTGCACCCATGTGAGAGACCTGGAAGAAGCCCCCAGCTCCTGATATCAGTCTGGCCTAGCCACAGTCATTGCAGCCATTTGAGGAGTGAACAAACCAGGAGGAAGATCCATCTCTCCCACTCTCTCTTTCTAGTGCTGCCTTTCAAATTCATAAATAGATCTTTAAGAAAATAGATCACTTCAATAAATTTGCCATTGCTCAGTCATGATGACTTTTACTACCTTCAGTTCTTTTTCAAAAGATTTATTTATTGGAAAGACAGAAAGAGGAGCTGGTGGTTGTGGTGCAGTGGACAAAGTTGCTATCTGTTACATTGGCATCCTTTATGTGCACCAGTTCAAGTACCAGCTATTCCATTTCTGATCCAGCTCCTTACCAATGGACTGAAAAAGCAGGGAAAGATGGCCCAAGTGCCTGGGATGCTGCCACACACATCAGAGGAAAAGCTCCTGGCTTCAAACTGGCCACACTCTGGCTATTAAAGTCATCTCAAAAATGAATTAGGTGGTGGAAGATTTCTGTCTCTCCCTCTCTCTGTAACTCTTTCAAATAAGTAATTAAATATTTTAACATGATAAAAAAGGCAGAGAGACACAGAGACAAAGAGAGAAGGAAAGAGAAGCAGAGAGGTCTCCCACCTGCTGGTTCACTTTCTATATGGCTACAACTGTGCAAGACCAGGTTCTCAAGTCCCCATTGAGGTTACAGTTCTCCAAATTAGATGACAGGAAGGAAAGTATTTGAGCTATTATCCGTTGCTTCCTAGGGGTATTAACATGAAGCTGATTTGGAAGTGTAGTACCCAAAACTCAGATTAGCACTGCAATATAGGATGTGGGCATCTGTTGTGACTGCTAACAAATTGGAAATCCTAGAGGAAAAATCAACAGATTCCTGGACATATACAATATACCAAAATTGAGTCATGAAGACACATAGAAAAGCTAAACAAACCAAAAACCAAGACAGAGATTGGATGAGTAATAAAGACCCTCCCAACAAGGAAAAGTCCAGGATCAGACAGCCTCACTATTGAATTCTACAGGACTTTTAAAGAGCTAATGCTTCTCAAACTATTCAACTCAATTGAAAGAGAGACAATCCTCTCAAACTCCTTCTATTAAACCTGCATCACCTTAATTCTTCAACTAGAAAAAGATACAGTGGAGAGAGAGTACTATAGAAAAATATCCCTGATGGGGGCCAGTGCCATGGCACACTGGGTTGATCCTCCACCCGTGGAGCCAGCATCCCCTATGGGTGCCAGTTCTGGTCCCGGTTGCTCCTCTTCCAGTCCAGCTTTCTGCTCTGGACTGGGAGGGCAGTGGAGGATGGCCCAAGTGCCTGGGTCCCTGCACCCACTTGGGTGACCAGGGAGATGCTCCTAACTCTGGCTTCCGATTGGGCCAGCACCACCTGTTGTGCCATATGGAGAATAAACAAGCAGATAAAATACTTATGTCTCTCTGCCTCTGCCTCTGCCTCTCCCTATAAGTAACTCTACCTTTCAAATAAATAATTCTTTGGAAAAAGTCAACAAACAATAAAGGATGGTGGAGAGGGAGAGAAAAAGGTACCCTAACCCACTGTTGGTGGGAATGAAGCTAGTACAGCCATTATGGAAGGCAGTATCAAAGTTCCTCAGAAATCTGAAAACAAACATACCATATGATTCTGCCATCTGACTCCTAGGAATTTATCCACATGAAATGAAATAGAATATGCATAGGCATGAGTTATCTGTACCTCATGTTTATTACAATTCAATTCACAATAGCTAACATGGAATCAACCCTGAAGTCCATCAACTGGTGACTGGAAAAAGAATATGAGCTATAAATACAGTGTAAAATACTATTCAGCCATAATTGTGAATGAAATCCTATCTTTTGTAACTAAATGGATGAACTGGAAAAAAAGTATGCTTCATGAAAGAAGCCAGTCCCCAAAAGACAAATACCATATGTTTTCTCTGACTGGTGGTAATTAATATATAGACAACGAAAAGTAGCATATGAGTTAATATGACATTTTGAGATTTGAGTATTGTCCATAGCACTTTTCTGTACTCTTTGATAGAGTACACAACATATACTCAATGATATTTCTGCTACTACTTGCTGAATTCTTTACTTTGTAGAGGGTTAAAGCTTGTGATTCTAAAATAAAATCAAAGCATGCAGCTGTCAAAATTAAAAGAAAATAAAACGAGAAGGAGGGAGTTGGAAATATGAGACCAAGGGAAGATAGGATAGGATGTTATCAGTTTGCTCTTCAAACTGTATATATAAATTACATGAAATTTGTTCACTTAATATGCATTTAAAAATATAAACTTAACACTGGAAGAAAAAACCTTGGATCTGTGTTTTCTGGATCACCACTAATAAATTTTAGTCTTCATTTATGTCTGACCATATTTAATTTCTTATTTATTTATTTTATAAGAAAATTAACATCACCATTCCTAACAAGTCCATCCTGCTTCATCCATATCTATCAGTTCCCACTATGCTAATAATTTCTCATGAACTTAAATCCATATCATCTTAAAGAGATGTAATGTGGGGCTGGTGCTGTGGCATAGCAGATAAAGTTGCTGCCTGCAGTGCTGGCAAGCCATATGGGTGCCAGTTCAAGTCGTGGCTGCTCCACTTCTGAACCAGCTCTCTGCTATGGCCTGGGAAAGCATTAGAAGGTGGCCCAAGTCCTTGGGGCCTTGCACACATGAGAGATCCGGAAGTAGCTCCTGGCTTCGGATTGACACAGACCAGCCATTGCGGCCAACTGGGAGTAAACCAGCAGATGGAAGACCTCTCTGTCTCTGTCTGTCTGTCTGTCTCTTTCTCTACCTCTCCTCTATTTGTGCAGCACTTTCAAATAAATAAATAAATCTTTAAGAAAAAAACCTGATTCATGTTATTATTTATGTGTTTTAGAGGCTTTCCAGATGTTGATTACATGTGCCATGGAAACCCATTAAAATGCAAATCCTATAAGAGGCAACCCTTATAGGTAAAATCCAGTGGATGTGTTGAGAAAAACACACTAGCAATACATTTCAAAAAGCTGTAAAATGTTATAAGTTGCTGTCAAAAGCTAAAAATCTGACAATGACTCATTATGTCATTTAGTACATAATGCTGAGAAAATCAGAAGTATTTGTTAAAACTTCTGCTAAAATGCACTAGATTTATAATTTTTAAATGCATCTTTCCTAGATATAATGCAGTCCTGTACTACTTTAGAGTATCAGAAATTTAAAATGTTGGACTGGTGCTGTGGTGGAGCAGGTTAACACCCTGGACTGAAGTGCCAGCATCCCATATGGGGGCCGGTTCAATACTCAGCTGCTCCACTTCTGATCCTGCTCTCTGCTATGGCCTGGCAAAGTAGTAGAAGATGGCCCAAGTCCTTGGGCCCCTGTACCCATCTGGGAGACCTGGAACTAGCTCCTGGCTCCTGGCTTCAGATCAGCACAGCTCTGGCAGTTGCAATCAATTAGGGAGTGAACATCAGATGGAAGACCTCTCTCTTTCTCTCTGGCTCTCCTCTCTGTCTGTAACTCAACTTGTAAATAAATAAATAAATGAATCTTTAAAACAATTAAGAAATTTAACATGTGAAAGGTTTTTAAAAAATGTATTTCTTTATTGTGAGGCAGAGTTACAGATATAGAGAGGAAGAGAAAGAGAGGTCTTCTATCGACTGGTTCACCCCTAAATGGCCAGAATGGCTGGAGCTGGGCCGTTTGGAAGCCAGGTGCCAGAAGCCAGGAGCCAGCAGCTTCCTCCAGGTCTCTCACATGGGTGCAGGGGCCCAAGCACTCAGTGCATATTCCAGAGCTTTCCTAGGCCATTAGCAAAGAGCTGGATTGGAAGTGCAGGAGCAGGGACTCAAACTGGTGCCCATGTGGGATGCTGGTGCTGCAGGTGGATGCTTAATCTACTATGCCACAGAGTGGGCCCAGGGAAAGGTTTTAGGAAGACATCTTTCATGTAGACTAGGCTGCAATATTGCAAGGTAAGGTTTAGCTTTTATTTCCACACATCAGTATTCATCTTTTAGCAACTATAAATACTGAATATCATACATATAGCCATAAATATAGGTAATTGCAGATTTTGTTGTCATTCTTTCTAATTCTTTTTTTAATGTCTCCTAATAGGCCATCTTATGGATTATTATATTGATGTTACCTGTACACAACCATCAGGCATTTCCACTGTTGAATGTCTTTATGTGTACAGGTAGTTTTGTTTGTGTGTACATGAATGCACATTTGATGGAGATAGCAGACAGTAATACTGTGAGAATTCCTAACGCTGATTTTAAACTTTCTGTCCTCCGCAGAGATGGCTGTCATTGAAGTAGACCACAGGGCCCCTTTTGCTGTTGTGAACTGAAATGTAGATAAAATGATAGATGTGTCTGTCACATCGGAGAAATACTTCTGAAAAAATCGAGCCTATTTAAGCACCTTGATCTACATTTTCAACCTCCACAACTCTGAGAAGTAAAATTCCATGATTTACATCATATTTTCTGTGGTATTTTCTTAACAAATTTATATATCCTCATTTCTGCCAGCATTTTCTGCTGTCATCTAGAAGGTCCTTGTGAGTAGCAGAGAAATATAGAAACTAAAAACTGTGATTTTAGATTACCAAGTATCTACTAACACAAAAAAGATATCCCAGAAGCAACCTACTACCATCCTCCAGGACCCAGAAAAAAAAAAAGGAATGAGTCAAGATGCAGGGCAGTAGAAAAAAGTGAATAATGAAAGATCACAGCAGAAGTAAATAAGGAAGGGTTTGATGCTGTGGTGTAGTGGGTTAAAGCCTTGACCTGCTGTGCATGCATCCCATATGTTGCTGTTAGGAGACCAGGTGCTCCACTTCCAATCCAGCTCCCTACTAATGCACCTGGGAAATTGGTGGAAGATGGACCGTGTTCTTGGGTGCTGGCACCCACATGAGAGACTTGGAAGAAGCATCTGGCTTTTCCAATAAATAAATAAATCTTAAAAAAATAGAAGCAGTGTTAGCACTGTTGGAAAAACAGACATATAGTTCAATGGAAAAGAATAGGCAGCTGAAATTTACCGACTTTTCTACAGGTAACTCCTATTTAACAAAGGAAAGAAAACAAACAGGAGAAAGAAGAATCCCTTTCGCAAATGGTTTAAAGGAAAGTGATTATCCATATGTAGAAACCTGAAAAGATACCCCAACACCTTATACACTATGTAAAAGCAACTCAAGGTGAATTAAAAGTCTAAATATAAAACCAAAAACTAAGTAAACATATGAGAAGCTGTAAAACATTAGCATAGACAACAGTTTTGGGTCAGATTCCAAAAGCACAAGTAACAAAATAAAATATACAAATTTGAGCATATCAAATTAAGATACATCTTCACAACAAAGTAATCAACAGAGTGAAGATACAATGGACAGAATGGCAGGAAACATTGAAAACTCTGACTATGACAAAAGATTGATAGCCAAAACATACTTATATAGAACTGGAAAAACTCCAAACAAGAAGCAAAATGTACAGTTCAGAAATGGAGAATGATCTGAATAGATGTTTCTCAGAAGAAGAAATCTCAATGGTCAAGACATAGATGAACATGCCCAATATCACTAGCCATTAGGGAAATGTAAATCAAAACCAATAGCAGACTCCATCTGTGGGAGAAGACAATGCTTGGGCTTTCATTTGTGCAACAAGTGGGTTTAGAGGACCCTGTTCACCATTAGAGGGCAGAGTCTACATGGAAGTAAGGAAACCTTAATGTTTTCCTAATGGGCTTGTTAACTTCTTGACCAATGCCTATTACTTTTGCCACAAACTTTCCAGTCTCACTACTTTCCTGCTTCTTCCTCTTCGCTGTGGCTTGCAAAAACAGTATACCTTCTATATACGGAGGATACTTTTGTTTTGTTTTATTCCTTCTGTCTCATGATGTTCCTCTAAGAAATCACAACCCTCCAAGTATTCATTCATTTATGCAGTCTGCAGTTTTCATGGGCTACTACATGGCAAAGTACTAGGTTAAAGGAAAGGTATAGGTCAGGAACTGAGCAAAGTTCACAATGATGAAGCCATTGGGGAAATGAACCTGATGGAAGACCTCTCTCTCTCTCTCTCTCTCTGCCTCTCCTTCTCTCTCTGTGTAACTTTGATTTTCAAATAAATAAATAAATTTTAAAAACTAACTAAATATACTAATAACTTGGTGGCAACACCTTTCTATCAGAACATGTGAAGCACTCAAACACAGTTTGTCCCAGAAAGTCAGCCATAGTTTTCAAGGGCATGTCTTCTACTCCATTTGTGGACACCTCTGTGTGGCGTAAGGGCACTTATTTCTTCCCTTCTTCTTTCTTACCACTCTCACAGTTATAACTTCTATCGATGCTTCCACAGACCAGTCTCTATGAAATTGTAGAACTAATATCCTCCCATGTCAAAAATGTCATGGGTTTAAACACAGAACCCAAAATAAGACAAGTAACTGACCTTCTTATTTACACAGTGTGGAAAGTAAGATTCTCAGTGGATCACTGGGTAACTGTAAAGTACTGCGCAGAGAAAAACTGTAACTTATCTATATTTATGATGCTGTAATTCTCCACTTTATGCATACTCAGATTAAATGAGCTCCCGTTAGTGGGCAGCACTGTTGCATAGTGGGTAAAGCTACTGCCTGCAGTGTCAGCATCCTATATGGGTGCCGGTTATGATCCTGGCTGCTGCACTTCCAATCCAGCTCTCTGCTGTGGCCTGGGAAAACAGTAGAAGATGGCCCAAATCCCTCATCTCCTGCAGCCACCTATGAGACCTGGACAAAGCTCCTGGCTTCTGGTTGTGGATCCAAACAGCTCCAGCCATTGATCTCTGTTTCTGCCACTCTGTAACTCTGCCTTTCAAATAAATAAATAATTATTTAAAAAAACAGCTTCATCCCAGAAGAAGTTCCTGGCTACTGGCTTCAGACTGGCACAGCTCCAGCTGTTGCTACCAATTGGGGAGGGAACCATCGGATGGAAGATGTCTCTCTCTTTCTCTCTCTCTCTCTCTCCTCTCTCTGTGTAACTCTTTCAAATGAATAAATAAATCTTTAAAAAAGTAGCTCCAGTTATTGACAACACAGTAGACTTGCATTAATTTTAATTCCCTTCTCACTTTGCAAAGGGATCAGTGGCAGGTCAAAACAGTTGAGAGCCTTGCTAACAGGAGAAGAAATAGCTGAAGACAGAAAATGAAAAGCAGCCAAATACATCATCAAAGAAAGAGAAGTGGACCTCATCCAACACAAACCTTTAAAAGTGGATGCTCACAATTAACGAGTGAAACAGCTGCCCACTGAAATCTTATCTAGGGAGGGAAGATGTCCTAAGTTCTGCTTCTGTAAACTTCAGTCATAAATCTGTCCTAATAAATCTGTCCCCAGCATCTCTTTTACAATCATACTGGACCCACTGACCATTGGAAATGTGGTCCTAAGTCATGTAGGCTGCCATTTAAACCCACCAATGCTGTAACAGCTAAGAAACTTGAATTTGATGCTCAGTTCTCAGGAAATCATTCCAGCTGAGCCTAGGGCCATTAATAGAAACTCCTTGGATCCTCCACTGTCTCTGTGCCTGTTTGAAAGAAGAGAGTTTTCCCACCCCAGGTTTCTGGAATTCAAATTCCACATTGGAAAAATCTGATAACTAATATGAGAGGGATCAACACACAAAGCCGCTATTCATGCTTCACACTGCTCCCCACCAGGAAGATGAGATGCAGGATGAGAGCAGTGGGGCAGATCCTAGTCAGATCCTTCTTCCCACCCCTCTGCTGCCCCAGGCTCCCTGCTGAAGGCCATCCTGCCCCACCCTGCAGAAACCAGCCCAGGAAACATCAAGAGGCCCAGCCCAACTGTATTCTAAGACCACCCACAGTGGGAACCCAGCTTATTTAACTGTGGAGAGCCAGAGTCTTTCCGCCTTCCTTCTCTGCGTGTGCAGGTTTCCAGAACGCTGCCCTCTCTCTCCTGTAACCACTAAATTAAGCACATTAGGGACAGTTTGGGTGAGGTTCTGCAGGAGAGAGTCCAGGCACTGGGAGCCTGAGAAGCAGAGGTGGGAGACAGAACAGCCCAGGTCCCAGCCCTGACCTCGGGGGAAACTGCCAGGATCTCTGGTGCCCTGGCACCCACCCTTCTCCCACACATGTCCCCACCCCATCCTGCACACCAAACCTGCAGCAGAAAGTCCCCGAGCAGGTAAGCTTTCTTCCAGAAACACGGGGAGCAAAGCAGGGAGTGTGGGGAACAGAGTCCCTGGTAACTGGGACCCACAGGTGGACAATGAAGAGGGAAGAAGCAGCAGGAGGCAGGCTCAGGTGAGCACTTGGAAACTGCCTGGGATTGCACGTGCAGAGCAGGTGATGCAGTAAATGAGAGAGAAGGAGCACCACAGCCCCCAGGGCTGACCCTGATCAGGGAATGAACTCCCTCTGGTCCAACTCAGACCCCCAGGGACTGGCAGTTTTACACACATGTGCACAGGCATTCGGGAAGCAGAATATGTTGGAGCTCCTGGGAACTCTGGGAAATGGAGTCCAGTCCGCAGCATCCATAGAGACACCAGCTGGCCCTCCCCAAAGGCTGCAGTCGGGGGTGGGTGCCCACAACCAGAGGGCATTTCCTTTTGTTCAGTCCCTCCTTCCTTTCCTTCCCAACCCAAAATCTCAGGGATCAGTTGCTGTTCTTCCTTTCCTGAATCAAATCTGAAAGAGTGACACTCACTGCTGCTAACTGACCCCAAATCCTGGCTCCCTCATAACCTCTGTCTCTTCCAGAAAAATCTTATTTACTACTTTGGCCCTAGAAATCATAAATGACTATGATAGAATGTAACTTTTAACAGAAGTGAGGAAGGCATGGTTTAATATCCAGTTTTGAGAATACAATTTTCATTTGTGTTTTATTGATGTTTATAGTTCTTTTAAGATTTGTTGATTTATTTGGAAGTCAGAGTTACAGAGAAGGAGAGGCAGAGAGAGAGAGAGAGAGAGAGAGAGGTGTTTTCCATCTGCTGGTTCACTCCTCAATTGGCAGCAGCACCACAGCGCTGACCCCTTATAGTTCTTTTCAAATCATTTTACACTTTCTTTTTATTCATCTAGTACAGAGACAGAAGAATGGACACAGAGCTAACATAGCTGAGTATTCAAGGAGACAGGTTAAGGGGTTAAATGCCTCATATCATATCATTTATACCTTAGATTAATTCTGGGGACAGTATTATCTGGAATTTACAAAGTAGAAACTGAATGGAAAGAGCTTAGAAAAATACGGTGTTTTTTAATATCATTAAAAAGTCTAAGATAAAGGCTAATCAAGGGGCCAGCACTGTGAAATAGCAGGTAAAGCTACTGCCAGCATGGACATTCCATATGAGTGGAGGTTGAGCCCGGCTAGTCTGCTTTCAATCCAACTCTCTGCTATGGCCAGGGAAAGTGGTGGAAGATGGCCGAAGTCCTTGGGCAGCTGCACCTGTGTGGGAGACCCAGAAGAAGCTCCTGGCTGCTGGCATTGCAGCAGTACAGCTCCAGCCATTGTGACCAACTGCTGAGTGATCCAAAAGATGGAAGATGTCTCTCTCTCTCTCTCTCGCCTTCTACTCTGTGTAACTCTGACTTTCAAATAAATAAATAAATCTTTTTTTAGAGAGCCAATCAACATATAACACTAGCATAAAAATCTTTCTTTTGTCTTGGGTCTCAGTTTTTATAATCTGATTTCTCAAATGGAAAAATGTGAGAGAGATGAAGTGTACCTACAAAAATAATTTACTATAGTTATTTACTGTAATAATTTACTGTAATGATGTACTGTAATTTACTGTAATAATTTACTGTAAAGAACCACATAGGATTATAACTTGTCTAGAAAACAAAGGAGATTCAAAGTTGCTATTATTTAATGGTTATTTTTTCTTATTTTTAATATCAAGATAGTATATAAATATAATGCACTCCTGGGTATTTCTGTGTTGTTTGATATGTTTTATTTTTAAGCAGAAATTCAAAGAGATAACTGGCTAACATGGAGTTCTGTGTTTCTGATTACTTCTCTCAATTAGAGATCATGGGATTAGAGTTGGTGCTAGATTAAGAATGCTTCAATCTTTATCCACTGGCTTCACACCAGCATTTACTATGTTAAAAAATATTCTTTGGGTAGATTGCTCTTTCTTGCCAGACTGTAAACTTCATGGGGTCTAGAAACATATTTGCTTTGACACTAAAACTCAGCATCTTGACAGTCAGTCTTTTAGTTGAATAAATACATGATATACAAAATAAATATTTCTGCCCCTCAAGAACTGCCTAAGAGAGAAGAAAATAGAAATCAATTTGATGACTCTCAGTATTAGGTGAATATATAATTTGTCGTTCTGACATAAGCTTGGTCATAAAAAGGGAATATGAATAATTACACACAGTTGAAGTGTATGAACACCTAGGGCCAGCGGGTTAAATGTTCACCCTAGCAATGTAAGGCATTCCATGTCAATAGGACAGGAAGGAGGAAGAGGGGAGGGGGTGTAGGTGGGAAGGTGGTTACGGAGGGAAGAATCACCATGCTCATTACTTAGCAGCAAAGAGAGAATCTGTGATCATTTGTTGCTTAAGAAAGGGTGATAGGCATTATTTAATTATAATGCAGGCATCAGTGTTTTCCTGTCTCTGAAATAGGAAGTCTATAACTCAGAATTCCTTGCTGTTTCATCAAAAACAATTCAAAACAAAAACCTAATTAAGCATAAGAGGAAGTTACGCATTAGAAGTCTATTCTAATCTCTAGGAGGTTCAGGGGTTGGAAAATTCATCCAAAATCTTGCTGCCAAATGTCCCATACATTTTCCATGACCACTACCCATCAGCATAAGCTCTTTTAAAAAAAAGAAAGATTTATTTATTTGAAAGTCAGAGTTACACAGAGAGAAGAGAGGCAGAGAGTGAGAGAGAGAGAGAGAGAGAGAGAGAATCTTCCATCTGCTGGTTTACTCCCCAATTGGATGCAATGGCCAGAGCTGAGCTGATCCAAAGCCAGGAGTTAGGAGCTTCTTCCAGGTCTCCCATGTGGGTTCAGGAGTCCAAGGATGTGGGCAATATTCTAATGCTGTCTCAGGCCATAGTAGAGCTGGATCAGAAATGGAGCAGCGGGACTTGAACCAGTGACCATATGGGATGCTGGCACTGCAGGCGGCAGACTTACCTGCTACACCACAGCACCAGCCCCCATAAGCCCTATCTTCTGCAGAACCAGCACCCCAGACACCAGCCACCACATGGCATCCCATGGCACACTCACCCCTGGCAATGTTCTGCAGCTCTTGCTCCTCTCCACTTTCACTGGAAGAATCTGCAACTCCTTGTTTTCATGCAAGTAATTCTGATTCAGATGATGACCCTGACACAATTGGCTGGCAAGTGCCATGGCATGTGTCCATGGCCTAGCTAAATGCAAAGCTGGAACATTTTAAACTTTTCACTACCATGGTGAGACACGGACTCCATCTAATGAAGTAGGGGATTTTTCAGGGAGTCTAGAGAATCAAATATGACAAAATGACAAATCTTAACCAAAGAGTGCCGTGGTACAGATGAAGAGAACCCAAAATGTATTTTTCTATCTTTTCTTTTCTGAGTTAAGTGCCTAAAAACAAAGCCAATGAGGGTTAAACAGACCCATTCTGAAAATTCCTTAACATCTTCATTTTCATCCAAATTAATATATTGCTTGAAGAAAATAAATTTTACATAAATGAAAATGCAGTACCACAGACAAGTGTACAGAACATAGGCCCTCAGTTAGCTTCAAACCATCTGGGTCCATTAATGTGTTCTTCCAGAATCAAAGCTGCAGTACAACAGAACCACAGCCTCTGACATTCCTCCTCCACCCCAATGGATCTTGGGTTTTCCTCCCACCTCCCCTCTCCTGTGAATACATCAGTAGCAGAACAAATGGAATCCAAAGATACGATGATGTTATTTAACATGGAATAAACACAGTGTTTTAGTCAGTATAATCCTCAATACTACACTAATAATTCCGAGTTCACTGATTATGAAAGTAAGTATAAGAAATCTCTTCCTAAGTAATCATAACATCGAGAGCTGAATGTAGACTTTCAAAGTGAAAGAGAGAATAGTGTAGAGATGTGTATCTCTATAATAGAGATTTACCGCTGTAATTTATAGACAGTACACCATGTTTGTATTTTTTTTTGTAGTCCTGCATATTTTATTACATGCAGCTTGTCACTTTGGAAATTTTATGATTAGACACTAATATGCAACAAATTTTGAATCCTTACAGATAATATAGAGCACCCTAGGCCCTCCCAAGGGCAGAAAACAGACCAAGAGCTCATAGACTGGCTGCAACTGCAAGAAGCAGATGAAGATATCGTCAGAAAGATACATATTCCTGCAGTGTGGCTGCTGAGCAGTTCTGCCCTTATGGATCTCATCTCTGTTTCAGATCGTTAAAGAAAGTTACATGCTTTCTGACATTTCTAAAGATTTCACTAATGAGAATCTAAGATATCTTCA
Source organism: Oryctolagus cuniculus (assembly GCF_964237555.1). Lineage (NCBI taxonomy): Eukaryota > Metazoa > Chordata > Mammalia > Lagomorpha > Leporidae > Oryctolagus > Oryctolagus cuniculus. The sequence continues at coordinate 158,094 of NW_027208317.1, forward strand.
CTACGCTAAGAGCCTCAGAACAGCCCAAAGACTTGGGCCATCTTCTACTGCTTTCCCAGGCCATAGCAGAGAGCTGGATCAGAAGAGTAGCAGCCGGGACTAGAACCGGAGCCCATATGGGATGCTGGCATTCAGGCCAGTGCTTTAACCTACTGTGCCACAGCACTGGCCACAACATAGTATTTCTAATAGAAGAGATGGTTAAGTCATTAACTCCTCTAAAATACAAGTTAAGTATTAGTTTTGAAACTCTGATTCATTCATGAGAAAAACAAAAGGTTAATTTTCTCTCTTTGCTTCTGGGTATGTAAATTTTCTTCTAAGAAATTAATCATGACTTTTACATCTCAGACCCTATTATGAGTAAGTAGAGAATATTGTGGGGTCATATGCTCATTCTATCAAAAGAACATTTCTCCAATTAAAGAAAACATTATGGGAATCCCATATGGGAACTGGTTTGAGTCCTTGCTCCTTGCTGCTCCACTTCTGATCCAGCTACTTGCTATGGCCTGGGAAAGCAGTAGAAAATGGCCCAAGTGCTTGGGCCCATGCACATGCATGGGAGGCCAGAGCTATGGCCCAGCAGATTAACACCCTGGCCTGAAGCACTGTCATCCCATAAGGGCACTGGTTCAAGACCGGGCTGCTCAACTTCTGATCAAGCTTTTAGCTTATGGCCTGGGAAAGCAGTAGGAGAAGGCCCAAGTCCTTGGGCCCAAGCCTAAGTGGGAGACATGGAAGAAGTTCCTCGTTCCTGGCTTCAGATCAGTACAGCTCCAGCCATTACAACCAGTTGGGGAGTAAACCATCAGATGGAAGACTTCCCTCCCTCTCTCTCTCTTTCTCTCTCTCTCTCTCTCTGTGTGTGTAACTCTTTCAAATAAATAAACAAATCTTTAAAAAAAAAAAGCCAGGAGTCAGGGAAATTTCATCCAGGTCCCTTGCTTGGGTGCAGGACCCAAGGATTTACCATATTCTGCTGCTTTCCCAGGTATGTTAGCAGGGAGCTGGATCAGAAGTAGAACATGCAATTGGTGCCCATAGAGGATGCTAGTGCTGCAGTTGTTGGTATAACCCATTTTGCCACAGTGCTGGCCCCATAACAATTTATAATTCCTAGTAATTAACAGGGAAGAAAGAAGTATGGCAGGATACCTTTTTTTTAGAAAAATTATTTTATTTATTTGAAAAAGTTATATAGATAGGGAGAGAGAGAGAGAGAGAGAGAGAGAGAGAGAGAGAATCTTCTGTCTGCTGGTTCACTGCCCAAATGGCTACAATGGACAGAGCTGAGCTGAACTGAAGCCAGGAGCAAGGAGTTTCTTCTGGGTCTCCCACATGTGCAAAAGGTCTCAAGGACTTGGGCCATCCTCTACTGCTTTCCCAGGTGCATTAGCAGAAGGCTGGACTGGAGGTGGAGCAGCCGGAACTCTACCAGCACTCATATGGGATGCCTGTATTTCAGGCCAGGGCTTTAACCTGATGTGCCACAGTGCTGGCTCCAACAGGTGACCTTTTACTCTCAATAATCTCCTCTTGGTATTGGCAGCAGTTTGTAATTTTTTGTTTATTTGCCTTCTTCTTAATCTATATTTTTAAAAAATTACAAAATGTTCCAGCACCCTGAGAACCTCCATCACAAGGGCATACCATCAGATGTTTGTCCAGAAAAGGGTGGTGTAGATGCAAGGTGGAAAATGCAAGGTGAGTTGATTCATCTTTCTCAGGCTGTGGTTTCCATGGGCAACTTTTACAACCAACTGCCTTATTTGTTCCTCTTCCACAGAGTGGAACACATGTTAAGTCATCCTATTTAGCCAAAAGCCAGTGGCAGCACTTCAATATGTCATCAATCCAGGGACAGCATTGTGGTACAAAGAGGTAAGTTGCCAACTGCAACAGCAGCATGCCTTATGGCACTGCTTTGAGACTCACCACCTTCACTTCTCATTCAGCTCTTTGCTTGGGAAAGCAACAAAGATTGCCCAAGAGTTTGGGTTCCTGCACCCCCATGGGGGACTGGGACAGAGTTCCAGGGTCCTGGCTTCAGCCTGGCTCAGCCCCAGCTATTGTGGCCATCTGGAAGTGAGCCAGCAGATGGAAGATAGAGATCTCTCTCTCTATTACTTTTACCTAAGCATACATTACATACATAAATGAAGATGCATCAATATAGCAACTTGTTGAGGAAAAGTCTTCTGATTATTGCAGGTTTTGTTTCAATGCAGAAAAATCTTCAGACACAAAAATTATAAACTGATTTATATTTATATTTCTCAACCACATACTTTTCAGAAAAAATTGTCTGCCACTCAGCATCAGGTATCAGTCTGAAAGCATTCATTAAAAAATCAAGTAATTTTACTAAGCACAAAAACCTCTAGTATAGACTGCATATAAACCAGTGGCTTCCATGGGTATACACAGATTGATTTTTGTTAATTTACGGGGATCACTGCACTTCCCTGGCATGGAGCTGTCTGAAGAGTTTAAACACTGATGGGTGTGGCATTATTTCTGATATTTGCTTATTATCCAGAGTGCATTTATTAAATATCTATCTTGAACTCCACACTCTATAAATCTATTTCAAATATGTAGATATTTAATGGTACTTACACATTTACAAACTGAGCTAATCCTCCTAACTTCTCTCTGGAATAGCTATGCCTTTGACATTGCCTTTTTTCACACATATGGAAATGCATAATATGCTTCTGTATGGTACTTCAGAATTTATAAAAGGCTTTTCAGGTAAGATTTACATAACATCATGTGAAAGTGGCCAAAGGACACAGTCTTCTCATTACAGAGGGGAGAGGTATGAAGTCACTCTCTGAACAGTTACTCAGATTCTATCAGTCAGGTTCAGAATCTTATTAGGTATCAGATACACATCTAGATTTTTTTCCCTACTGTCTCTTTGTCAGAATTCCCAGCCTATGAGTGAACTTCATCTGAATGAATGCTAATATTCAAGGTTCTAAGTGAAAAAATTACTGAGGTTTGTATTGGTGAGGAAAGCATGTGTCTAAATGTTACTTGTATTTAATAATAAGTATTGAATCATATGAAACTGAATATAAGATTATGCAAATTTTTAAGATGAAGAGCATATATTTAAAACCACATTCTTACATTTTGCAAACGTGTTGAAACAGCTTACTGGAGCATGTGTTTGGCATAGTGGTAAAGCCTTCCACATCCCAGTCAGAATGCTCAGGGCTCAAGCCCTAGCCCTGCTTCTGCTTCTGGCTTCCTGCTAACAGAACCCTGGGAGGCAGCAGCTGATGGCTCAAGTACTTGAGTCCCTGCCACCTGTGTGGGAGACCCACACTGAGTTCCTCGCTTCAGCCTGACCCAGCTCTGGTTGGTGCAGACATTTGAGGAATGAGCAGGAAATGGAAGGGCTCTCTCTGCCTTTCAAATAAACAAAAATAACTATACAGACCTTTTCTTAAGGTGTCTTGTTCACATCTAAATGATTTCCCTTTTCACAGTAAAATGCCTAACTGTCCTCTTTAGTAACAATGCATGTTTTGCTCTCCATGTCCACTCCTGAGCTCCAAGTACTGGCAGCTCACCCTAGCATGCTGACTGGTTCCAATGTTCAAGTACTCATCTCCCATTCTCTTTTGGTGGGTCTACCGGAAAGAAAGGAGAGTATCTACAGTAATTAATATCTTACTGTGGCTCTTGCTGTCCACCTGCAGGCCTGAAGGATGACCACCTGAATACACACTGTGATGTTCTGGACGTAGTTTTCAAACTTCAGTCACTTTGCAGCTGAGGGACTCTGTCCTCGTCAATCACTTGAAAGCCTGCAGGAGTAGGGAGAAGCTGTGTTTGAAGAATTCACAAATACAGTGCATTGAAGCCAACCACTACCACCCCCACCACACCCCTACTTCAGGGTTCTGGCAAATCCCAAACCAGGAGTTTGGGACCAGCAGTGGTTCAGGAGGTGACCTCAACTCCTTACTCTGAACAGCTCCAAAGTGCCTGGTGCACCCAGCGGGAGCTCAGCACCTCGAACTCCCACCCTCCTGCCCTTGCCACCAGGATGCCCGGCTCCCAGAGCCTCCAGGAGGCCTGCAGCAGACCCGCAGGTCCAGGTGCACTGGGATGTGCGTCCAGAACTAACCCAAAATACAGGCCCAGCTTAAGTGTCACCTCCCCACAAAGTCACTGTCACCTACTCCCTCCCGGAAGGCTGCAGGCCAGCACCCGGCACCGGGTGTCATGGCATTTGGGGTTCACCCGCTCTCCCTCAAAGGAAGATGCCCCCGTGGGAACCCCGCTCCACCTGCGGCAGGGCTGGGGGTGGAAGGGCCGAGCCAGCCTCCACCCTAGGACTGCAGCCTGGGAAAGTCCAGGGCCCCAGTGCCCTTGCCAGGCATAGGGTCTCTCTAAGTGTACTCTGAGCCAGGGCCTCAGCCATCAGCAGCTCTCTTGCTTCCAGAATCTGCTGCAGGGCAGTTCAGGCTCAGTCCAGCAGGGGGCCTCAGGACAATCGTTGCTGCCCTGAGGCAGGACCAGTGCTGCAAGACCCGCCCCATGCTAGGCTGGCTATAGAGGCGGTGGACATTGGTGGGCAGCTGGTAGTTGCAGTGTGTGCGCATGACATGGGTGGTGTTAGGTTCTTGGCTGTCCCGTTTCGTGCCTTGGGGCTAAAATGCCGGTGGTGGCCCCTGAGTCAGGAGGGGCAGGAGAAGAAGAGACAGACCTGGTGAGTGTGACTGCCCACCTCTCCTGCCAGCCCTGCTGGCTGAGGCTTGCAGCATGTGCTGCACTTGGGGAAGCAATGAAGGCCAAGTCTCAGCAGGAAAACCAAGTGCGCGGTGCTGATTTACTCACTGACACAGCATCTGTGTGGTCTGCATGGGCAGACAGGGGGAAGGGTTTGGTAGAAGGGTGCTGGAGGTGCACTGGGCCTTTGTGCTGCTGCCTGCTGTAGGCATCCAGGGCAGCAGAGTCCTGCGGGGTCCCTAGAGATCCTGGCCATGCTGTGCCTTCCATCATCCACCCTCCTGCACTGATGCTGGGGGAAGTGCTTCTGTGGTTGATATCTCATTGGAATCCATGGTCATTTTCTCATGATGGGCTGATCTCACACAGTGACAATCATGGAACAAATCACTGTTCTGTGGCATCTGCCTCCCAGGAGCATTGCAGGTGGACAGGGGGAAACGGGTGACTGGTGGCACCTCCTGTGCATGGTCTCTGTCCCATCCTGGACCGAAGGTGGAAAGGGAAGGAGAGGAGCTGGCTCAAAGCAGTCCCGCTGCGGGTTCCATTAGGTGCAAAATGTCTCCCGATTGCGGTTAACCTTGCAGAGAAACTGTCTCCTTTTGTGGGCAAGTGACAGCATCTGCTTTATTAGCTGTGCAGTGTATTGATAATTAAAATTTGGGCATCCCTATCTATAGTCCTCACAGCATAGTTACATTCTGAGGAAGTGATGAAACTGCTCAGTACTTCGGGGCTGAGTGTAATATTAGGTGGGCAAGCCTGTTGTTGGCTTTTGGTTTATAGCTATTGGGCGACTTTATTTGGTAAAAATGCATTCAGGCTCAGTAGTGTATTCAAGGATGACCACTTAGTGAATTGTCTTTTTTTTTTTTTTTTTGTAAGAATAAGAGTATTGAAGACTGGGTTGAGCTACCTATGGCAAAACTCCACCATTCCTGGGAAGGCCACAATTGGCAAGAAAAGCAGGTAGCAAGCTTTCACCAAGTAAGTTGAGATTCCTGTGTTTGCAATCTGAAGAGCTCACTGCTGAGCTGGGAGGGGAACTGCTCTGAGCACAACTCATTAGAGAACTGTTCTTGCAGACCTTCCCCGAAGGAAGCACTGTTGTGGTCAGAAGCATTCCAGGAGCTGCTGGCCAGCAATTGTGAATTAGGCTTGAATTGAATCCACTGCAAGTATCACAAGAGTGCAGAAAGGCTGTGTCCTCAAATCAGCAGCTCACCAAGGAGAATTTGACTTAACCTAGAAGGTCTGTTTATCTCCGCTTATTTCTCAACATATTCACACCAGGTGGGGAAGATAAATCACCCTTCAGCTCTGCAATGGCAGTGCTCTTGGTTGAGGCTGAGGATGCTTTTCATTGCATGCAGTGTTTGCAAGAGACTTAGTTCCCTGAGGATTTATGCCTCTCCTGTAAATACATTTTTGGCATTAAAACAAACTGAAGTATTTCTGTTTTAGTAGTATGGAACCAACTTAAGTATATTGCCTACTGGCATCTTTGTCTTTAAAGAGCTAAATCCACAGGATTACAGGATTGAGTAAAAACAAGAGAATAGCTAATCCTAGTACTAGAAAAGCACAAGGGAATGTTTGATCATTAGCTTCCTTATATTCCTCATGTTTCTTTTTATTTTTCTGCCTGCTCTTCCCTACATACAGATGGTCTGGCTGTATTGGAAGCTTTTTTAAAAACTGAATTCTGTGAAGAAAATATAGGCTACTGGCTAGCTTGTGAAAACTTCCAAAAAAATCCACCCACCCCAGAAGCTATCCTTATATGCAAGAAAAATATATACACTCTGCTTAGAAAAAGGCCCAAAAGAGGTTAGACACAATTCCTCATTTCAGCATAAAGTGTACACTCTTGACATCAAGAAGCAACAAAAGAAGTAAAGACATAAGACTAAAGCAAGGGCCAGGGAATCTGAAAAGCTTCCTCTCCTGATGCCCTGACTTTCAAATAAGTCTCCCCAGACCTGGCAGGTGGAGCTCATCACACATTACAGCTTCTGATTTCCACTTTCAAAGAGCAGAGCCCCCTTTTCTAACAAAGGATAATGAGTGATCTTTGTTTCAGATGAACATGCTTTCAAACCAAAACTCTTATTATCCAAAATATAAGAGAAGCTATGACTCCCAGCTTTACAACTGCCTCGAAAAGGGTGTATTGCTTGATGGAGAATAACTTTCTGAAGTTGTATTTATTGGCAAGGCAGAGTTACAGAGAGAAAAAGAGAGGGAAAGACAGCAGTCCATCTGCTGGCTCACTCCCTAAATGGCCACAATGGCCAGGGCTGGGCCAGGCTGAAGCCAGCAGCTTCCTCCAGGTCTCCCATGTGGGGGCAGAGGACCAAGCGCTTGGGCCATTCTCTGCTGCTTTACCCAGCAAGGAGTTGTGGAAGAAGTAGAGCAGCTGGGAGTCAAACCGGCATCCATGTGGGTTGTTAGTGCTGCAGGCAGCAGTGTAACTTGCTATGCCACAACACCAGCCCCCAGAAAGAACTCTTATCCCTGGTCTTTCTTTTGAGTCAGAATGCTCCCAGGACTTGTGTTGAAAACCACAGATCACCACAGAACCCCATGAGAAGAAAAAGGAGTCCCAGAGTAGAGGACATGTTCTGTTTCCTACGGCAGAAGTTTTTGACTGCCAGAGACGAACATTCAATTCAGCCTGGGTGTTTGGGAAATATACCTCGCAACTGGGGATTCCAGTTCAGGTAGTAAATCAGGAAGCTGGTGACTGTCCAGGAGATGCCTGTATCAGAACAGCTTCCACCACCGTGAAGACACAGGCAGGAAATACGTGGTCTGAGTGGGGTGGGTCTCACTGGAAAAGCAGGACTCTGAGATGGAAGATAATGCAATGGAATGCTGTTGTTCCAGACTCACTTAAAATCAATAGGTCTGGGATTCTGTAGCCTTAGCTACCTAGCTCTACATCTTTCCTTAAATCCATCCATATTACCACATGGTTTTAATTCTAGGTTTTAAGTCCAAACTAATGTAACATGTTTATTATGTAGAATCATCCATTCTATTGTTGTGTATTGCTGAAGCTGAAGTGATGTTTGAATTGTTAAATGGTATATAAAATAGTGAGTGCTCATGTGTAGAAAACCACAGTGGCTGTTCCAAGTGCCAAACACTCTTGAAGGCAGTTAAGCTTTGAAGTGGTCTTTGAATATTTGAATACATTTATTTTGATAACTAATGTCATTGAATACTCAGAGTCCAGGTGTGAGTTGATTTGATTTTTGTAACTGGAAATATGACCAACATAAGATCTTTGTAGTAGAGAAGAAGCATGCATTACTGAATCTGTGCAGGGAGAACTGACAGCCCCCAGAGCTGAGATGAGGGTGGCAAGGAAGATGCTCTTTTCTAAACCTAAGTCACAGCACATCTTTAGAACGACCCAGGGTTAAAATTACTAACAGAATCTTTAATTAAACATTAAGGTATTTGATGAGAATAGAACATTGACCTAAATCCCTTCTTGAGGATTAAGAACCAGCTAAATAGGAGGCTGCGGTGGTGACCTCGAAGGGGTTGGAGCCTGGGGTCAGGGGTCGTGGGTCCCAATGGCTGGTCCAGAATCATCACGGGCTACCTGGGTCGTGGGCCAGCACCATGGCTCGGGGCTCCAGAGGTCGGGGGAAGCCTGCTGGGCCCCTTCTTGCTTCCTTCTTTGGGCAGAAGTCAGGCATCACAAAGTGACCTAAAGTGACCAGTTTGGTGCCGAAATCCCTGAGGCACCACTGGAGCCCGGGGCCAGGCCTGCAGGCAGGGCAGAAGCAGAGGGGAGACACCGGGACCTGGGGGCCAAGGCTTCAGGTGTTTCTGTTGGCCCCCAGGCACCCACGGGGCCTCAGCCTCTCTCACAACAGAAACGTGCATGCACCTCAGACCATTTTTACCCTTAATTCCACTTTAAAGAAAGGTTCATCGAGGACGGACTCATGGCATGGGGGTGCAACCACAGCCTGCATGGCCCACATCATGGGCACCAGTTCCATTCCCTGATGCCCTACTTCCTCTCCAACTCCAGCCAACGAGTGCAGTGGTGACGGACAGGTGCTTGGACCCCACACCACATGGAGATGGGAGGGGGCTCATGGGCCTTCAGCCTCACCCAAACATTGGGGAATCAAACCAGCAGATCGAAGACCCCTGTCTCTATGCCTTTCAAATAAATCTCTTAAAATAAATAAAAAAGAAATGCAAATAAAAAGAACCAGCTAAATAGACATGAACTGTATGGAGACAAACACCAATATTACATTACTCAACTCTCCACTGCTCCAATGAACAAAGAAGACAAATAAGAGGGATATAGGCCTCCCCTTTTTTGTTATCCTTCCCTTGGTTCCAACTAGCATGGGCTTCCAGAAAATGCGCAAGGAATCCATTCTCTTCTATGGTCAATACATGATCTCAGAATTTCCCTTATTCATTTGCCTAACAGATTTTGATTATGTCACTCTAGGTAAAGGGAAGGCAAGAAAACTGCCCTTTTCCCCCATTTTTAAAATCTATTATTTATTTGAAAGGCAGAGTTATAGAGAAGGGGTAGAGACAGATCTTCCATCTGCTGGTTCACTTCCCAAATTGGCCTCAGCTGAGCCAATCTAAAGTCAGGCGCTTCTGCCAGGCCTCCCACATGAATGCAGTGGTTCAAGCACTTGGGCCACCTTCTGATGCTTTCCCAGGCACATTAGCAGGGAGCTAGATTGGAAGTGGAGCAGCTGGGACTTGAATCAGCACCCATATGGGATGCTGGCACAGCAGGCCATGGCTTTACCCACTGTGTTGGTACCGTGTGTTTGTGTGTGTGTATGTGTGTGTGTGTATGTATGCATGTATTTTTATTTCAAAGACTCATTTATTTATTTGAAAGGCAAGGTTAGAGAGGGAGAGACATAAGAAGAGAGATCTTTCAACCTCTGGTTCACTCCCCAAATGTCCACAACAGCAGAGGCTGGGCCAAGCCAAAGCCTGGAGGCTGAAAAGCAGATAATCTTTAGTTATTAATTTAAAATGAATAGGCTGTAGCTGGTACTGTGGCATATAAGGTAAAGCCACCACCTGCAGTGCTGGCATTCCCTATGGGCACTGGTTCATGTCCCAGCTGCTCTGCTTCTAATCTAGCTCCCTGCTAATGTGCCTGGGAAAGCAGCAGGAGATGGCCCAAATACTTGGGTGCCTGAATCCATGTGAGAGAGCTGGAAGAATCACCAGGCTTTGGATTAGCCCAGCTCCAGCTGCTTGCAGCCACATGGGGATTAAAACAGCAGACAGATCATCTCTATTTATGTGTCACTCTTTATAATGCTGTCTTTCAAATAAATAAATAAATAAACCTTTAAAAAAGGTTTATTAATGTATGCTATAATCCAATCCAGGAACAGTAAGAGAAGCATTAAATATTGCTACCTATATTTTTATTTTTTAATTTTTTTAAACTTTTATTTAGTGAATATAATTTTCCAAAGTACAGTGTATGGATTACAAAGGCTTCCCCCCATAACTCCCCTCCCACCAGCACCCCGCCCATCTCCCACTCCCTCTCCCATTCCATTTACATCAAGATTCTTTTTCAATCATCTTTATACAAAGAAGATCGATTTAGTTTATATTAAGTTTTCATCAGTTTGCAGCACACAGAACATAAAGTGTAAAATACTGTTTGAGTACTAGTTATAGCATTACTTCACATTGGACAACACATTAAGGACAGAGATCCCACATAAGGAGTAAGCACACAGTGATTCCTGTTGTTGACTTAACAATCTGACACTCTTGTTTATGGCATCAGAAATCTCCCTGGGCTCTAGTCATGAGTTGCCAAGGCTATGGAAGCCTCTTGAGTTCACTGACTTCGATCTTATTTAGACAAGGTCATAGTCAAAGTGGAAGTTCTCTCCTCCCTTCAGAGAAAGGTACCTCCTTCTTTGATGGCCCGTTCTTTCTACTGGGATCTCACTCACAGAGATCTTTTATTTAGGTCCTTTTCTTTTCTTTTTTTCTTTTTTTGCCAGAGTTTCTTTCCATACCTAAAATACTCTCATAGGCTCTTCAGCTAGATCTGAGTGCCTTAAGGGCTGATTCTGAGGCCAGAGTGCTGTTTAGGACATCTGCCATTCTACAAGACTGCTGTGTATCGCAGTTCCCATGCTACCTATATTTTATATAGTCTGAGTATTGTATAAACTAAAATATACAACACTAGGAGTATGCTATCAGTAATTACACTGCCAATCTCAGTGATTATAAATAAGAATTTTAGCAACTATACTGATTCTGAACAGTGATTCAATGATTCTGTTTTTAAATTTAAAAATGCCCATGAACTTGAATGTTTCTGTGTAGCTCCTCATAGAACTACAAGCTTTAGAATTTCTATGCTGTTTAGCATTTCATCTTCAGTGCGAACTTGATTATTACACTGCCAGTTTATAAAACACTTCACAGTCATGTGAGCCTAACCATAAGATAGGACTGTGTAGAATAAATCCTTTAACTATAAAGACAATCTTATCTCACAAGGGAGGAAGATCCAGAGGGGTCAAATGACTTGCTAATGTCACTTAGCTCTGTCAGCACAGAAACAAGGAAAGCTCTCAGCTTCCTGCCACCTCCCCTTACACCACCTGCCTCAACTAGATGAACCTGTAATTTTAAGGACACTCAGGCACCATGAGTTTAAATGAATTTTTCAAGGTTACATGACAAGTACCAAAGCCAGAAGCAAAAATTATTGCTTCCATCTTTCTCTTCCTTGTCCACAATGGAAGTCCGATGTACAGTTATGCATTATTCTAATATCACAACCAAGAAGCATTATTTTTCCCCAATTTAACAATGAAACTTTTTTTCCATTGAGGAAGTTATTTTAATGGATGATACAAACATACTTTTTTGTTTTTTAATTGGAGATGCAAAGAAATGAACAAGTAGACAGAGAAGTAGTATTCACCCTCTAGTTCACTGCTGAAATGTCCCCAGTGGCCAGGGCTGTCCCAGGAGTAGGGAACCCAATCATCTGAGCCATTTCTTGCTAGCTCCCAGGGTCTACATTATCAGGAATTTGGAGGCAGGTACTGGAACCAGGAATCAAACCAAGAAACTCCAATATGAGACATAGGCATTTGAACCACAAGGCTACACCCTGGCTTCCAGACTTGTTTTTTCACCAGTCCTCTGAAAAGGAAAGTTAATTACAACCTGAAATCCAAGACTCTGGAGTCCTCAGGTGTGTGCTTCTATGCAAGTTGATGCATTAGAGTTACATATGTTGCCCAAGAGTCTGCAGTTTAGAGAGAACAGAAGAGTGAAACATGTGTCAGAGGATGTCAGCATTGGAGAGGTGGCTGTGCTCTAGTCAGAGGCTGAGGAGGACAAGTCCACAGGGAGCAGCAGCTTGATTTAGTCACAAGGAAACCGGCTGTTTCTGGATTCATCCACCCCTCCCAGCTGACTGGCTGTGGAATTCTGATTGAATTCACCTGAAAATCCCACTCCCACTCGATTTGGAGGGAATTAATATCTGTCCCCTAAGTAAAAGGGTTCCATTTCTTTTTCCAAACCACAAAAAATCATGTTGGTTGCGTTGCCTGTAAATTTCTAAGCATGAAACACCAATTTTTTTTTTTTAATTTCATAATAGCTACTCTGTCTGAACTCTTGTTTGTATTGCATCAGAATACAAAATCTTGGGAGGAAGAAGGCAAAACCAACTCAGACCCAGAAAACATTTAGAAAATTGCTGCTTAAGTACCAAAATTAGCAGAGGCACACAAAACAGTGACAGAAAGCCAGAATTGGAGCAAGCCAACAGCTATGCCCTGATTCAAAAAGACGGTTCCTGCTGTACCCTGAACTCCTTATTCCAGCCTCCAAACCAAAGCTAACATCAGAAAATTCATTACAAACCATGATAAATAAGAAAACTGTGAAAAAAGCCAAAGAAATGCAAGAGTCCTTAGTGATATTGGGCTTGATTTAGTCACAAGGAAACCGGCTGTTTCTGGATACATCCACCCCTCCCAGCTGACTTGCTGTGGAATTCTGATTGAATTAACCTGAAAATCACAGTCAAACTCGATTTGGAGGAAATTAATATCTGTCCCCACAGCAAATTGGTTCCATTTCATTTTCCAAAACACAAAAATTCATCTTAGTTATCCTGCCTGTAGATTTCTAAGCCTGAAAAGCCAATTTATTATGTTTTTTATTTCATAATGGATCCTCTGTCTAACTTCTTGTTTGTACTGCATCAGAATACAAAATTTGGGATGGAAGAAGGCAAAAGAAACTCAGACCAAGAAAACATTTAGAAAATTGCTGCTCAAAACCAAAAATTGGCTGAGGCACCCAAAACAATGACAGCAAGCCAGAATTGGAGCAAGCCAACATCTGTGCCCTGATTGAAAAAGACCATTCCTCCCGTGCCCTGGACTCCATATTCCAGTCTGAAAACTAAAGCTCACATCAGAAAATTCATTACAAATCATGATAAATAAGACAAATGTGAAAAAAGCCAAAGAAATGCAAGAGTCCTTTGTGATATTAGGCTTGATTTAGTCCCATGTAAACTGGCTGTTTCTGGATTCATCCACCCCTCCCAGCTGAATGGCTGTGGAATTCTGATTGAATTCACCTGAAAATCGCACTCACACCTGATTTGGTGGGAATTAATATCTGGTGCTGGTTCTGCGGGCTGGGGCTTTAACCCACTGTGCGATAGCACTGGCCCCTGTAAGTGGTTTTCTTAATTATTCCCAGCTTTCTGTCTGTTTTGTTTTTAGATTTATAATAATTTCTTAATGAAAATGGATGTAGGAAGGTAAATTTTATTCTCAGGGAATATATAGAAACAAGATGTATGATGAATTTGTCATGACTATCAATCATTGCATTTATCCAAGAAAAGGCAATGTCATCTCTCATTTTCTGTTGCCATAGCAAAATATATATTTGTTATATGATTTCAATTGAAGTCAAGGATAATATTCTAAATTTTGGGGTCATAATGTCCAACACATTCTTTAGTGTTATACAGATGATGTAGTGGGCAGTGTTTTAGTTCCACCCTGGAAATAAACACTTAGCATTCTGCAAGAGAATTACTTACCTAGGGCTAAACCACAAATCAGTGACATTATTTTTTTTGACAGGCAGAGTGGACAGTGAGAGAGAGAGAGACAGAGAGAAAGGTCTTCCTTTGCCGTTGGTTCACCCTCCAATGACCACCATGGCCAGTGCACAGCAGCCGGCCCACTGTGCTGATCTGATGGCAGGAACCAGGTACTTATCCTGGTCTCCCATGGGATGCAGGGCCCAAGGACTTGGGCCATCCTCCACTGCACTCCCTGGTCACAGCAGAGAGCTGGCCTGGAAGAGGGGCAACTGGGACAGAATCTGGCACCCCGACTGGGACTAGAATGAAGTGTGCCAGCGCCACAAGGTGGAGGATTAGCCTAGTGAGCCGCGGCGCTGGCTGCATTTATTTTTTTTAATTGTTAGAGTAATGCAGTCCTTAATAGTTTGAGGAGATGAACTTGATTCCCAGCTAGAGTAAGAACACTGTGGGGAAAATAATCTACTGCATGTTCTTTCACGTTTTAAGATTGTATTTAACAATTTATTTATTTATTTAAAAGAGTTACACAGAGAGAGGAGAGCCAGAGAGAAAGAGACAGAGGAGAGATCTTTCATTCAACATTTCACTCTCCAATTGGCTGCACTGGCCGGGCTGCACCCATCTAAAGCCAGGAGCCAGGAGAATTTTCTGGGTATCCCACACGGCTTCAAAGGCCCAAATCCTTGGGCCTTCTTCTACTGCTTTCCCAGGTCATAGCAGAGAGCTGGATCAAAATTAGAGCAGCTGGGTCTTGAAACGGTGCCCATATGGGATGCTGGTGCTTTAGGCCAGGGCATTAACCCACTGTGCCACAGTGCCAGCCCCAAGGTTTATTTATTAACTTATTTGAAAGGCAGAGTAATAGAGATAGGGAGAGATGGGTAGTGAGAAAGAGATATCTTCCATCTGCTGGTTCATTCAACAAATGGCCACAATGGTTGGCCAGGCCAAAGCCAGGAGTCTGGAACTCTATCTGGGTCTCCCATATTTGTGGAATTGGCCCAAATACTCAGGCCATCTTTCACTGCTCTTTCAGCCACTTTAGCAGGGAACTCAATTGGAAGTGGAGCACCAAGGACTCAAATTGTCTGTCCACATGGGATGCCTGAATTGCAGGTGGAGATCTACCTGCTGTACCACAATGCTGGTGCCTACTGCAGGTTCTCAAAGCTCTCTGTATTTCCCTCAGTCACAAATGCAGATTATAGTACAGAATTTCTCAGGTTCTGTTCTTGGGTAAATAACTCCATAGCTTTTACTTTAATTTGTTATCATGTTATTTCAGTTCTTTAAATGTTTATGAGTAGAATAATTATAGAAAAAGCAAAAGCTACTTTCTATTCTTTCTTGAATCTCCTCCCTTACTTAAAATATTTATGAGCCTGATAGAGAAAGAAATTGATGGAGTGAGAGAAAGCTAGAAAGCTCCCATGCACTTCTTCACTGCCTAAATAAAAATATCAAACAGAGGTGGGGCACAACTGAAGCCAAGAGTCAGGAATGGAATCTAGGCCTCCCTCTTGGTTGGCATCACCATTGCTTCCCCTGGTCTGCATTAGCTGGGAGCTGGAAACTGGAGCTGGCACTGAAATCCAACTTTGGAAATTTGATGCAGAGAGAGAGTATCTGAGCTGGCATCATAAACACTAAGTTAAATGCCTACTGTCTCTTTTAAAAATTTTTTTCTCTGCCATAATTGCATTGACTGTGTATAGTGTTTTTCTGGAAATTCTTCATTGTTCAATCCCTTCATAACTTCCCTGATGGTTTCTTGTCTTTTTTCCTGAATACTTCTACATTCTTCTGAACACTGCTCATTCCAGAGTGACTCTTGTCCCCCTTTCAGCCTACTGTGCAATTGCCCTTGACATAGTCTGGCCTTTGTGAACAGAAATTCCTGTTTCCCTCCAGCTTGGGCAATTTTCACAGCCTTTATACCATAGGTTTGATCCCCTGTGGAATGCTTCTGTGTGGCTGCCCAAATGCTCATAAATCTGAAATGAAATGGCATTCTTGCTTCTTCATCCATACCCATGTAGAAGATATACAACTGCCATTGTTTGTTAGGTGACAGAGTTGACATGTTGACCAGGAGTGTTCTGTCACAGGGGATGATAGCATTTGAAGACCTGGCTGTGTACTTTACCTGGGAGGAATGGCAGAACATGAACCAAGCTCAGAAAATCCTGTACAGGGATGTGATGCTGGAGACCTACAGCAGCCTGTTCTCCCTGGGTGAGTGACACTCATCACATGCCCAATGGTAACATTTTCTTGCTATTTGACAACTAAGTGAGCACTATTCATAAAGTTGAATGAGGGACAGGTATAGAATTTGAGTCCATGAAGAATCTGAATATCTATCACCTGGGAAGGATTTCACATTGGAACATTTGTTGCATAGCTCCTGGACCAAGCTGTACTCCTTTCATTAACCCAAGATAGTGATTTCACAAAGTCTATATTGTTTCCATTAGTAGGGCACTGTAGGACCAAACCTGACTTGATCTTCAAGTTGGAGCAAGGAGCAGAGCCATGGATGGGGGAAGAATGCCTACATCAGAGCCTTCCATATCAGTGTGTACATAATGGGCAGGGAGGCCAAAGCAGAAGCAGTGCAACAGATATTGACTGGTGTTCTTTCCACGAGTTTTTCCCAAGTCTTACTCCTGAAGACAGCTGGTCCTGTGATTCAGACACAGACATTCTACAGTATCTATGGAGATCAGTATCTCTGGTAAAGGCAAAGGAAATGAAGTTTTCTGTGAAAATCAACAAACCTCCAGAAACTCAAATTATCACAGAGGAGTGTTTATAGAAAGAAACAAGAGGAGGCAACCAGGGCTGATTTCTTCACAATGAGTTAGAAATCAATTTTCAATAATTGAGCAGACTCTGGGTTGCAGGAATAAATTATTTCAACTGGTGGGAATGTATAGCCAAGGTGGTATATTGGAACTTTCTGTAACTGTTGTAGTTATTAGAAGATTAGGATGTCAGGTTTCCTTAGAAATATGGGGAAACTATAATAGTGCAGATAAAACAGAGATTTTCATTAGAAAAATCCCACAAATGCTGTTTGCCTGGGAAGACAGAACACAAGACAACCACATATTCAAATCTTGTCCCATGAATGTGATCCTGCTTAGAGTATAGACACATTTCACTCTTTACCTTCAAGGAAATGATCTAGTAAAACTTCCCCATATTTATGGTTGAAATATCACAGAAGTACAAAACCCACAATTTTTCTAAAAATGAATTGAAAAAGGGGCTGGCACCGTGGCTCACATGGTTAATCCTCCCCCTGCAGCACCAGCATCCCATATGGGCCCCGGGTTCTAGTCCTGGTTGCTCCTCTTCCAGTCCAGCTCTCTGCTGTGGCCCGGGAGGGCAGTGGAGGATGGCCCAAATGCTTGGGCCCCTGCACCTACAATGGAGATAAGGAGGAAGCACCTGGCTCCTGGATTTGGATTGGCATAGATCCAAATGTATTTGCCATTTGAGGGGTGAGCCAATGGAAGGAAGATCTTTGTCTCTGTCTCTCACAGTCTAACTCTCACAAATAAAGAAATAAAAATACATTAAAAAATGAACTGAAGAAATGGACAGGGAAAAATTGGTTTCTAGATTACAGGTGAATATATTTATTAAATATTAGTCCATTCTGTGAAGTCTTATTCATTTTTGTGAAAGTAGAAAGTGAGAGAGAAACAGTGAGGAATAGATTTTCTATTAACTCTCTCCCCAAATACTATCAACAGTTATGACTAATCTGAAGCCAGAAGCCTGGAATTTCACCTACTCATCTCTATCACAGGGTCCCAAGCACATGAACCATTATCTGCTGCTTTCCAGTATCTATTATCTCAGAGCTGTATTGGAAGCAGAGTAGCCTCGGCTTAAACTGGCACTGTTTTGAGATACAGGCATCCCAAGCAGTGATTTAAGACATCTTACCACAAAAACCATTCAATCATACTTGGAAAAAATTCTGGTAGTAAACAGGATCATGGATGAACATTGGAAAATCTATGGATACAATTTAATATATTAATGTATAATGGAGAAAACCTGTATATTCATAAATATGTATCTTCTAATCATTTTTTGAAAATCTTATGATGGAATGAGGATATAAGCCTGAGCCATTCTCCCTCATTGCCCAAAGTAGATAAACTTTGGAATGTATTCCTTGCCCTTGAAACTCAATTGGGTCTCACAGCCTATTGCCTTCATACCCCACCCTGCATTATTTTCCAGGTTCCTAAGGCCCCCACCCAGTTCCTGGAATTCCCCTCCACTGCTGCCCCCTACCCTCATGCCCAGCCTTAGCCCTCCTCAAAAAGGTCTGGCCCCTGGGAATTGGGGCCTTCATGCTCCATCTTGTACAGGCAGTTGGTCACCCACCTCTGTGGATTAATTTTCTCTGAATAAATTCTGTCTGGCTGTAAATTCATACACTTTCTCCTCTATTCTACAACTCTTTTCCTAACATTTTGGTGCCCTGTGTGAGGAGGCACAAATGCAGAACTTTTCCTAACATCTTATCCCTCTTAAATACAAGTAACTTCATTCCTTTTACACGAGTATGCTAGAAGAAACAATTATATTTGATGTAGTGACATCATTTTTTTCTCACTTCAGTTGCCATGAAACTGGATGAACTGATTAAGACCAACCAGAAAAGTCTGGAGAAAAATCTGCATCAGGATGTTATGACAAATAATAAGACATTAACTCCCAAGGGAGTTGAATTCAGAAAAACACTTAATTTAAGTATAAGCCATATTCCAAAACTGAGTATCAAAAAGAGAAACTATTCAGGAATAAAACCTGAAGAATGCAGTATATGTCACAATATGTGTCCCCATTGTGGGCCTGATCAACTACAAGCTGGAGAGAAATTTTGTGCTACTAAGGTACCTGGGAACACTCTCCAGTTCTGTGAACCTCTTAATCAACAGCACAATATTCAGATCAAGGAGCAGGCACTTGAACAAATTGGACAAGGGAAAGTCTTCAAAAGCAAGAATATATTCTGTGAATCTGAGAAGCTTTTTATGGTAGAAACCTGTAATAAGTCAATTGCCACTATTGGCAAGACAACTCAAATAGTACAAGATTTCCATAAGAATTCTAACCTCAGTATACATCAACAAAGTCCCAAAAGAGAGAACGTTTATAAGTATATTGGGCCTGTGGAACCTGTTATTTACCAATCACATGTTAGACTGAATCATAGACCAAATATAGGGAAGAAATCCTATGCATGTAAACCTTGTGGGAAGTCATTCAGTATTAAATTCTGCCATACCCTCCATCACAGCACTCATATAAGTGGAAAACCCTCATGTGTGTAATGATTGTGGAGAAACCACTCACCAGAAGTCAGATCTCATTAGACATCAGAGAATTCACACAGGGTTGAAATCTTATAAATGTAATGACTGTGGGAAGTTCTTTGGCCAGAAGAAACACCTCATAAATCATCAGAGAATTCACACAGGTGAGAAACCTTATGAATGTAATGACTGTGGAAAATCCTTTGGCCAGAAGGCAAACCTCCTAAATCATCAGAGAATTCACACAGGGGAGAAACCTTATGAATGTAATCATTGTGGAAAAGCTTTTGGCCAGAAATCAACACTCACAAATCATCAGAGAAGTCACACAGGGGAGAAACCTTATGAATGCAATGACTGTGGAAAAACCTTGGGCCAGAAGTCAAACCTCATAAATCATCAGAGAAGTCACACAGGGGATAAGCGTTTATGAGTGCAATGACTATGGAAAACTCTTTGGCCAGAAGCCACACCTCATAAATCATCAGAGAATTCACACAGGGGATACGCCTTATGAATGCAGTGACTGCAGAAAAGCCTTTGGCCAGAAGGCAAACCTCAGAAAGCATCAGAGAATTCACACAGGGGAGAAACCTTATGAATGCAATTACTGTGGAAAAACCTTAGGCCAGAATTCAAACCTCAGAAAGCATCAGAGAATTCACACAGAAGACAAGCATTATGAATGCAATGCCTGCGGAAAAAGCTTTGGCCAGAAATCACAACTCAAAATGCATCAGAGAAGTCACACAGGGGAGAAACCTTATGAATGCAATAATTGTGGAAAAGCCTTTGCTGAGAAGTCAAAGCTCACAAAGCATCAGACAATTTGTACTGGGGGAAACCTTATGAGTGCAATGACTGTGGAAAAACCTTTGCTGAGAAGTCAAACCTCAGAAAGTATCAGAGCCTTCACACCATGGAGAAAGCTTATAAATGAAATGACTGTGGAAAAGCCTTTGGTCCCATCCTTGCATACCAAGGATAAATCCCACTTGGTCTGGGTGGATGATCTTTCTGATGCATTGTTGGATTCAATTGGCCAGAATTCTGTTGCAGATCTTTGCATGTATGTTCATCAGGGAAGTTGGTCTATAATTACTTTCTTTGTTGCACTTTTTTCAGGTTTAGGAATGAAGGTGATGCTGGCTTCATAGAAAGAATTTGGGAGAATCACCTCTCTCTCAATTGTTTTGAATAACTTGAGAAGAATTGCAGTTAGTGCTTTAAATGTCTGTTAGAATTCAGCAGTGAAGCCATCCAGTCCTGGGGTTTTCTTGGCGGCGAAGATCTTTATTACTGATATCATTTCCATCCGGTTATGTGTGTGTTTACGTTTTCTATATCTTTGTTGCTCAATTTAGGTAGGTTTTATGGATGGAAGGATGGTGGAAAGCCTCTTTGCTGTACTTCATAACTCATAAGATATCAGAGAATCCACACAAGGAATTTTCTACATGACCTTTTTGTGCAAGTTATATCTCATGAAATATTAGAGAATTCACCAAGGGGAGAAATGCATGAATGTAATACATGTGAATAAGCCTTTGTGGTGCAAATCAGACCTCATCAAACATAAAAGAATTCTCATGGGGAGCAATTTTATGAATGTAATGACTCAGAGCCTTTTACCATAATTCAGCCCTCATTGTACATCATCAAATTCATATAGGGAAAAACTCCTTTGAAAGTAAAATCCCTTTAATTAGAAGCCATACCTCATAAGACAACAGGGAATTCACATGGGAGAGAAACCTTATGGGTGTAATGAGTGTTGGAAAGCTCTGCCCAAATCTCTCCTTATATCAGAATGCACAACATATATATCTAATGAATGAAATAAATGTGAGAAAGTCATTTCACATAGGTAATGCCTCATAATCCATCATGGAATTTGAACAAGGGAGAGACCTTAACAATATAATGAATGTGGAAGAGCTTTTCTCCAAAATTCATGTAAGTATTGTGACAAAACCTTTTGCTGGAAATCACATCCTATCCAACAGAGACTCATGTAAAGGAGAAAGCTTATAAATATTATTAGTGTGAAAAGGTTGTTTGTCAGAAGTCAATGGTACATCAGAGAATTGACACAGGTGGTTTCTTAGGAGTATACCGATTGTGTAAAAACATTTTCTTTATTTCAGGCTTGTATAGATACAGAATTCACAAAAGGTGATAGTCTTTGCATGCTGTAAATACGATAAAACCTTTAGCCAGAAATTAGACATCAACAGACTTCAGAGAATTCATAAGGAACAAAAGTCTATGCAATGAATTTGGAAAAAGTATTTCTGCTATAAATCAGTCTTCAATTCCCATGAATAGACTCACAAATGAGAAAACATGCATGCATACAAAAGTTTTGTACCATAAATTATCTCTAGATGGTAAACTAATATATCACACAAAAGAAATATCATGAGTATAATGGAATTGGGAATCGCTTTGCTATAAGGCAGAGTTCCAGAAAGCTTAGCAAGATTACAGAAAAGTCTCTGAAAATGTAACATGTCTGAAAGATTTGTTGGCATCACAAACTGGAGGATAGCTCAAGTGCATGTGTTTTTGTGACCTGGCATCCAAATTGATATCTCTTTTTCTTTGATGAATTCCTTGTTTATTTATTTAGCAGATTTAGAGACAAAGGATTCCTGTCCATTGATTTACTACTATATGCCCACAATTGCCATGGTAAGGTCTATGGCAAAAACTGAGTGCTGGGGGCTGTGAATCTGATTCATCACTGATAACATTGAAGACATTGGTTCCTGGTTCTTATGCTGCTATGCATGGAAATGTTTCTCTAATTTCATTTTCAAATAGTTCATTGTTAATATAAAGAAATGCTTCTAATTTTTAAAATTTCATTGAAATAATTTGTGATTAATGTGTCCTAGTCATGCATTATTACAGGGTGTAGTGCAATATTTGCACACATTTATGCAGTAAAAAGTGATCAAGCTAAGCAACTACAGTTTTATTAATTTTTAAAGAGTTATTTATTTGAAAGACAGAGTTACAGAGAGAAGTAGCAGCAGAGAGAGAGAGAGGTCTTCCTCTGCCGGTTCACTCCCCAGGTGGCCCAATGGCCGGAGCTCTGCCAATCTGATTCCAGGAACCAGGAGCTTCTTCCAGATCTCCCACTTGGGTGCAGGGACCCAAGGACTTGGGCCATCTTCTACTGCTTTCCCAGGCCATAGCAGAGAGTTGGATCAGAAGAGGAGCAGCCAGGACTAGAACTGGTACCCACAGGGGATGCTGGTGCTTCAGGCCAGGGTGTTAGCCCACTGTGCCATAATGCTGGCCCCCAAGCAACTACAGTTTCTAATTCTTCTCCATGATTTGAGACTACCAGTTCCTCTCTTTCAGTTCTTTACACAGAACCTAATATGGTTGAATGTAGTCATCTCATTATATTATGGGGCACCAGAAGTTCTTTCTGCCTCTTTGTATTTTGTTACCTATTATCCAATCCCCCTCTATCCCTAGCTGCTTCCCTTCTCAGCCTCTAGTAATCACAGTTCTGTGTTCAGATCCATTATTTTCTCTCACTTCCACATGTGACAAGGACCAGGTGACATTTGTGTTCCTGCTTCTGTCTTATTTCAATTAATTTAATAATATTTTGTTCTTTTTTTGTATCTAAAAGAGGTTGCCCTGTCCATTGTTTTTCACTGATGGACAGCTAGATTGGTTTCACATCCTGGCTGCAGTGAACTGTGTTATAGTGGCTGTGTTATGGGAAAATTGCTGTATCTTTGATATGCTCTTCTCCTTTCCTTCTAATAAAAGTTCCTTATTCTATATAGCCAAGAGCAAGATAACTCTCACATGGTAGGTCAATTTTTATCTTATTTTAAATTTTTGTTATTTATTTGAAAGAGTTACAATAGAGATAGGGACACAGAGAGGTCCTCCATTAGCTGGTTCGCTCTACAGATGACTACAAAGGCCAGAGTTATGCCATTCTGAAACCTGGAGACAGGAGCTTCCTCTGGGTCTCCCACATGGGTGCATGGGCCCAAGGACTTGGGCCATCTTCTACTGCTATCCCAGGAGATAGCAGAGAGCTGGATTGGAAGAAGAGCAGCTGGAACTAGAACTGGCACCCAAATGGGATGCTGGCCCCTCAGGCGCTGCACAACAGCACCGGCCCAATTTTTATCCTTTTTAAGGAATGGCCATACTGTTCTGCATAACATCTGTACTAACTTGTGTTTTCATCCACCATATATGATGGTTTTCTTTTCCCATGTGCTCTCTAGCATTTGTTATTTTTTATCAGTTTGGCATCAAGATGATATAGTATTGTTCATGTTTTTGTGTATTTTGAAATCAGTTAATTTGTTTATTAAATCTTTGTTTATTTGAAAAGTGGATTTAGAGAGAGGAGGAAAGACAGAGATAGCTTTCATCTGCTGGCTCACACCCCAGAGAGTTTCAAAGTTGAGCCTGGGGCATGCTGAAGTCAGGAGCTTCATCCAAGTCTCCCACATCAGTGGCAAGGACCCAAGTCCTTCGTCCATCTTCTGCTGATTTCCCAGGTGTTTAGCAGTGAGCTAAATTGGAAGTGGAGATTCCTAAGCTCAAAGTGGAACTCACATGATATGCTGGCCTCACAGATTGCAGCTTACCCCACTTAGCCACAATGCCAGCCCCTCTATCAATTTAATTCCTCAAAAATAGGTCAGTAATGTTGGCATCTATCTCATTTTGTTTTTTCTCTGTTATTATTCAACTTATTGATGTCTTATTTTTGTTCACATTATTCCTCTCAATTGCTCTACCTGAGGTGAGTAGGGCTGCTGTGTTGCTTGAATGCAGTGTATGCTTTAGATTACTCATTTACTGAGTGCATGTCATTCACATAGCACTTCACCGAAATTCTACTATGTCCCAAATCCTCTTCTAGGCACAGAATTCAGACCACTTTTCTCTTAGGCCTAGATCTTGCCTTTAACATACTATTTGGAATTTAGTAGCTCATGAAATCTGCAGACTGCATAAATGAATGAATATTTTGAGGGCTGTGTTTTTGTGGAGGAACTTCATAGGAGACCGAAGGAATAAAATAAATCTAAAGTATCCACAGTATACAGAATGTATACTATTTTACAAGCCACAGAGAAGAGGAAGAAGAAGGAAAGTAGTGAGACTAGAAAGTTTGTGGCAAGACTAACAGGCACTGGTCAAGAACTTAATAAGCCCATTAGGAAAGCAGTAAGGTTTCTTTGTCTCCCCGTAGACTCTGCTCTCCAGAGGTGAACAGGGTCCTCTAAACCCACTTGCTGCACACACAAACACCTGAGTGTTGTATTCTCCCACAGGTGTTGGAGACTGATATGGTGTTCTGATTTATATTTACATAATGGCTAGTGACATCGGGCATATTCACATGTTTTGACCATTTACATTTCTTCTGAGAAATGTCTATTCAGATCCTTGCCTGTATTTTTTGGAGTTTTTCCAATTCATGTAAATGTTCTGGAAATCTGTAAACATTCAGAGTTTTAATTTTTCCTGCCATCTGTTCATTGTATCTACACTCTGATGTTTACTTTGTTGTGAAGAAGTATCTTAGTTGGATATACTCAAATGTCTCTGTTTTTATTTTTGTGACTATTGCTATTGGAATCTTACCCAAAAGCTATTGTGTGTTGACAATATTTAGAGTTTCCCTATGTTTACTTGGGTTTGGGTCTTATGATTAGATTTTTCATTCACTGTGAGTTCACTTTCACATAGTGTAAGTGATGTTGGAGTCTATTTTCAGGCTTCTACATTTGGATCATCAAGTTCCTCTGCACCACTTGTGAAAGAGATTCTTCTTTCTCCAGTTCATTTTAGTTCCTTTGTTAAATATGAGTTGCTGGTAGAAATTTGGGTTTATTTCTATGCTACCTAGTTTTTTCCATTGAACTATGTGTCTGTTATTATATCAGTGCTAACACTTCTTCTTTTTGTGTTTTTTTTTTTTTTTTGCAGTTTATTTATTTATTTGAAAGGCAGAGTCACAGAGAGGTAGAGGCAGAGAGAGAGAGAGGTCTTCCATCCACTGGTTTACTCCCCAAATGGCCACAATGGCCGGAGCTCTGTTGATCTGAATCCAAGTGTCAGGAGCTTCTTCCAGGTCTCTATGCAGGTGCAGGGGCCCAAAGACTTTGGCCATTTTCTACTTTTTTCTCAGGCTATACCAGAGAGGGGTATACGAAGTGGAGCAGCTGGGAAACATACTGGCACCCATATGAGATACCGGCACTGCAGACGGTGACTTTACCTGCTTTGTCATAGTGCTGACCCCTGTAATATGTCTTAAAATATGGTGTGATGTCTCCAGCTTTTTTTTGCTTTATAATATTTCTTCAGATGTTAAGCATCTCTCATGTTTCTATATGAATTTTAGCATCATTTTTTCTAGCTCTGAGAACATCGTTGGTATGTTGATTGGGATTGCATTGAATTTGCAAATTGCTTTTGGTAGTATGGACATTTTGATATTATTCTTCCCATTCACAAACATAAGTTTTCTGTGAGACTGTTAAAAAGCCTTGACAAAAATTGGACTTTATTACACAAAAATTCATCACTTTTTGGGATCATTTAAATCCATAATTTTGCACTAATATTTGATAAATAATGAAAGACTTTCTCTGAGCATTTTAGTAGGAGAAATTAAAATATTTATTTTATCAATTTCTTCAAATATTGTTTAGATGTGATATTCAAATATTGTTTAGAGCCATTGTCTGTATTCCCTCTAAATTACGATCTTTCTGCTTTTTGCCTGTTAAACTTGTCCCTTGATTCAACAACCCTTTTTAATGTAATGTAAATGGAAAATGTCATTTCATAAGCTAAAAAAAAAATGACAAAGAAGGAAAAAGAAGGGAGGGAGGTTGAATATATAATTATGTTCTCTTAATTTTTTCTATGAACCGTACTGAATCTTTTAAAAGCTAATGAAAATTAAAACTCTAAATTGGACCATTATGACCAATATTTAAAACAAGTGATTAAAAACTGTAGATGTCTTCAATTTTGATTATCATTCTTATTTAGAATATCTGAAAGAAATCCGGCTTCTCACTTAAAATATACCAGTGTTTTAGAATTCAGTATTAAATGACTTTGTTTAAAAGTGTTATTTAATCTATTGCTTTAAGTGGTAATACTATGGCCATTGTAAAACAAAATCCTTATCATTTTCCATAAAACAGAAAGGGCCTTTAAAACATCATCACTAAAAATATTAAGAGACCTAAAATATAACATTCTTAAAACCCAAGTGATACCATTCAAAATTTTCAAATATGCAGGGATAGTTCATGTCAAGTAACTAAATAATTGTGAAGTGTATATATGGAATAGCTTCTATAAATTCTTTTGGCAAGGGCTGGCACTGTGGCATAGTGGGTGAGGCTGCCACCTGCAGTGCTGGTATTCCATAGGGGCATCAGTTCAAGACCTGGCTGCTCCACTTCCTATCCAGCTCTCTGCTATGGCCTGGGAAAGCATTATAAAATGGTGCAAGTCCTTGGGCCCCTGCACCTGCATAGGAGACCAGGAAGAGGCTCCTGGCTCCTGCCTTCCAGTTGGCACAGCTCCAGCCATGGAGGCCAACTGTGGAGTGAACCAGTGAATGGAAGACCACTCTCTCTGCCTCTCCTTCTCTGTCTGTGTAATTCTGACTTTCAAATAATATAAATAAATCTTTAAAAAATTCTTTTGGCAAATAGATGAAGCTACTTGTTGTACATTTCAAATAAATAGCAAACATACTAGAAAAATATATTGAATAAAATTTAAGCAACTCATAGCTATACACAGAAATTTCTCACCATAACAACATAGCAACCACTAAATTTCCAAACTTAATTTTCCACAACTTAGAATCTTTAACTCCAGAAGGAGTATGAAATTGACAGAACAGTGGCCTATGTATCAGGATACCTAATGCTAATACAGAATTATCCCTGCTACAACTTACCTGTGTGACCTTGAACAATTCACTTTACTTCTCTGGGCCTTGGCATTTAGCATCCTCATGTGATAAAGGAGGCTTGGATAAGATCAGTTGTACTCTATCTTGAGACTTCAACGATCTCTCAGTTTCGAACAGGCACCTTAGGGGAAAGTAAACCTTTAGATCAAAGCTTACATTTTTAAATCTAAATATATTTTAAACTGTTTCTACAACTAGTACAAAACAACACATTCAAATGTGTACCATGCCACTTTTCA
>NW_027208318.1:0-28959 GCF_964237555.1 Oryctolagus cuniculus
TATGAAGGTTTTCAGGAATCCACAGACATACAGTGCAAAAAGCTTTTGACAGCTTGTCCAAAAGCAAACCTGATTTTGCTTATCTATCTCACATTAGAAAGACAGGGCAAATGTGAAATACGATGGATTCCATTTGGGCTATATATAACTTTCTTAGCAAACGTCATGCACACCTTGGACTGAACACTGGTATCATGGAGTGTGGTTGGGTTATCTGTGATTTAAAGACTTACATAGTGAATGGTTGTGACCACTTTTTAATTTCCTGGAAAGATGAAGAAGCAAGTAATGAGCTTTTAGTGAGATCTGGGACTGCAAGGTGGCTGTCATAATTCTTGGCTGAAGATGAGAATATGAAGATGTCAGCGAATGCATGCAATTTTGTTTCCAAAGTGTCAGACAATAAGCATGACTTTCCCTTATTTGGAAATATACTCACAAGAATGGAGAAAAGAATTATGTGGTAAAGTAGGATATTATCTCATCTATCTTTAAAGGATTTGAAAGCGTTTTAAGATGGCATGCAGAATATGGGAATGTATCAACTGACTGTTCTTGAGTTGCTCCATTTTATGTGTTAGTTTCAAAAGAAACCAAATATGGACTTAAAACTTCCTACGAAATCTAAGGGAAAAAATTTATCAGCACAAGACAAAAAGTTTAACTAGAACTTTCCTCATTTACTTCTTTTTTTTTTAAAAAAAAGATTATTTATTTATTTATTTATTTGACAGGTAGAGTTACAAAGAGTGAGAGAGAGAGAGAGACAGAGAGAAAGGTCTTCCTTCCGTTGGTTTACTCCCCAAATGGCCGCAAGGGCCAGAGCTACGCCGATCTGAAGCCAGGAGCCAGGTGCCTCTTCCTGGTCTCCCACGCGGGTGCAGGGGCCCAGCCCAAGCACTTAGGCCATCCTCCACTGCTTTCCCAGGCCATAGCAGAGAGCTTGATCAGAAGTGGAGCAGCCAGGACTTGAACCCGCAGCCATATGGGATGCTGGCGCCGCAGGCGGAAGATTAACCTAGTGCGCCATGGCGCTGGCCCCCCTCCTTTACTTCTTTACTAATAATGTAACTTACGTGGAACCTTAACTTTAATTTCACAAGTTCACATTATCCTTGAACTTTAAAGAATAAAGAATTTTTTCCAATAATGATGTCTTGTGTTCTTCAGAGTATTTAAAAACTATGGACTTTTGCCCGTGGACAACCTATTGGACAAAATTATTGATGCACGTGCCCTAATTTACAAAACAAGCCCTATTTAACAATGTGGATGTATATTTTTGGAGATCTGGACATGAATTCCTGCAAAGCTAAAACCTGCTATTAAGGCAGCGTCAAACCCATGTTCAAATGCTGTTTTGTAAAGGCTAGTTAGCTCCAGGTCATCACATTAGACTAACACCAGGAAATCAGTTTAATTTGGGCTTGATAAGAGCAGAGCTACATTTCAAACAAGTTTTAAATGTGATTGAGTAATGCGGTTCCATAAAAAAGAAAAAAAGTAGGAGTTTCCAAAGACAGCAGGCCCTTCACAGAAGAATGATTGCTGAAAGTATAAAAAAGTGATCTATCATATTGAGGTATGCAATGAACCAAATATTTTTTAAATATAGGTAAATATCTGTTGTATTATTCTTACTATGTTTGGATAGTTCTTTCAGAAATACTTAAGATTCTGTAAGTTAAAAACAAGCGATTAACATTTAAAATCCAGTAAGGGTTTTGAAAATAAATTCCTGTATCAAATGATGGAAAAGGACATTTATATATATATATATATATATATATATATATAATTCCATGTAATATGTACTTAATGTTACTAATAATTTATTAATGTTATTATTAATTACAATTAATGTTACTATTACTCTGAGTATTACAATGTTAACTAGTCTCATTATTGTTTTAAACAAGAGCAACATCTAACAAAAGGAAAAACACAGGAAAATAAACAGCTTTCATATTTTTAAAGTCATAATACAAATGTATACTACTAATTATTACAAAATGCTTTCTTGTGACTATATCCAAGAATAGTGCTATACAAAATTTGGTCACCTCAGGGTTTTATAATTGTAAGGTTTTTTTTTTTTTTTTAACAGTTTGCACCTCTTTTCACTAGATAAATTTAGCACTAAAGACTATGACTCTAAATGGTGAAGATACAACCATCTACTTATATAATTTTTGAAATTCCATTAATATTTCATATCTGGATATAATAATTTTATACAGTAAAAAAGTCTAATTACATTTTGTGAAAATTTCTTCTTTGCTCTGACCACTCAAATGACATGTTCTTGAATCCTCTATTATTTCAAATGCATCATTGCATGAAAGTGACTCACAAGGATCATTACCAGAGACTAAATTTTATTCACTTGAACCATGTATACAACAGAAAGTGTCATTCTTTGGTATGTGTGTATTTAGCGATTTAAACTTTTAGCTGTAATTCTTCAGAACAATTTGTTTCCAACGTTTCTGCGACTTACAAACACATAACAATTCTGCTGGAGAAAGGACTCTTGGGGTCTGACTATAGATATTCAAGCCTGACTCCACTGTCTGTGAGTTGTGTGACACCGGGCTAATTAGTTCATCATGTTTGTAAAATGAGGGATGATAGTAAGCACCACATCACCCCATCAAACTTTTATACATTTACTTGACAGGTGATTTTGAAAATTTGATATGAATCACAGCGTCCTGTTATACCTAATCCTATTCCTGGCATCAGGATGAGGTAGAAGGGTCGTCTGTCCTCATGTTAGAAATGAAATGATTCAGGGCCAGTGCTGTGGCGCACTAGGTTAATCCTCCGCCTGTGGCGCCGGCATCCCATATGGAGGACGGTTCTAGTCCCGGCTGCTCCTCTTTTCCAGTCCAGCTCTCTGCTGTGGCCTGGGAAGGCAGTGGATAGCCCAAGTGCTTGGGCCCCTGCTCCCACATGGGAGACCAGGAAGAAGCACCTGGCTCCTGGCTTCGGATCAGTATAGCTCCGGTCGTAGCGGCCATTTGGGGAGTGAACCAACGGAAGAAGACCTTTCTCTCTGTCTCTCCCTCTCACTGTCTATCACTCTACTTATCAAATAAATAAATAAATAAAATCTTAAAAAAAGAAATGAAATTATTCATCGCACATGACTGTGCATTTATGATTATGGTTTATCCCCTGCTACTTGTTGTCTTCTCCAGTTCCTCTCCCATTTTCTATAGGCTATCACTGTCTGCTGACATGTCTCTTTCGCTGTCAGCCTGAGAGCTCTCTGAAGGCAGAAATCAAGCTTGTCTCCACCAGTGCCTAGCCTGGCCCTCATTAGACACTTAGATAAGCGGTTATGAATAGATTTCCAGGTGTCTGCTGGCAGCAACATAACCATGTGAAATGAGGTTGTATAAGCATATGCTCAGTAACATTGATTGTGATGATAAAAATTAGGAAATAAAATATCTATCAGTAGGGAAGCAGAGTACAAATATCGAGGTCAGAAATGTGCCTCTTTATGTTCTGATATGGAGTGATTCTGGGATGTACTGGTAGTTTAAAAAAACACTGTGAAGCACAGCATGTACATTATTACTGCAATTTTTGTTTAGAAAACACAAGGCAGGGGCTGGGAATGTGGTGCAGCAAGTTAAGCTATAACTTGTGATACCAGCTTCCCATATGAGTGCTGGTTTGAGTCCCTGCTGCTCCACTTCAAGTCCAAGTCCCTACTATTGTGTCTGGGAATGCAGTGGAAGATGGCCCAAGTACTTGGGCCCTACCACTCACCCGCATTGGAGACCCAGGTGGGATACCTGGTTCCTAGCTTCATCCTGGAAAAGCCCTGGCAGTTATGGCCATTTAGGGGGGTGAACCAGCAGATGGAGGACCACTTTCTCTGTCTGTTCCTCCTTCTGTCTCTACCATTACTTCTTTCCAATAAATAAAACATATCTTTTAAAAAAATCTAGCTAGTACCCACTTAGATTTGCATTTCCATAGCAGGGTTAGGAAGGATACATGTGAAATGGGAAAAAGTGGTTGACTATGGCAAGGGAACCTGAGGTGGACTGGGGAGGGAGGAGACATTTCACTTTATACAATATTGCCTGTTTGAAATTTCTGTGGTGTGCATATTAGTTACTCCAAAGTATAGATTTAAACAACCATCTAGACTATAAAATAAATTACTCCTTCATAAAATAAAATATTCAGCTTGATTTTCAATCACAGAAATTAAAAATGTATCTTTCATAGATTTTTACACTGTTGAGACGTTGACACAGACCAGTCTATTTTATCCACACCACTGTATAATGGACTTGGCTGCAGTTCGCTACAATGATCATGACTGTTTTTCTTTCTCCCAGAAATTAAAAGGTTCATGACTCTTCTATATGACATAAAAGTTGACAACATCATCTGAACCTGGACGTTTCTTCAGAGTCAATATTTCTGATGCTCAGCTAGGAATGTGGGCACAGGTAAGAAAACAAAGAGAAGGGTCGTCCCAATGGTGGGAGAGGTGCTGGGGATATATATGCCAGGCTAGCCACGTGGGTCACCAGGTGATGGGAAATCAATCCATAGCATTCTCCCTATAGTACTGGTAAGCTGTATGCAATGGCTGAGAGTCAACATTTGGGGATGTTGGCCACAGAGAAGTGAGGTCACTGTGAGGAAAGGGCCAAGGTAGAGAAAATGAAGCTTAGAGTCTGGTTTCAAAGGTCCCAGGGCACCAGCAGGCGAAAAGCAGGTTTTCCCCCGTTGTGGCCCTTTCCTACACCACCTCACCCGCAAGATATCCCTGGCACCTGCTGCAGCCAAGAATCTCAGACAGGAGCCAAGATAAAACAGTGCCAGGAAACCAGCCCCCATTCAGAAGTGGCCCCTGCTGCCAACACCAGGTTGCCTTGGTCTGAGGTTCTTCATGCATTGTTGCACAGCAGTGTTTCTTAAAGTGTGATCTGTGGACGAGCAGCATCTGCATCAGCTGGGTCCTCACCGCAACCCTCCATAGCAGAAAGTCTAGGCGTGGAGTCTAGCCCTCGTTTGATTATGTGCAATAGGAGACTCAGAGGCAGGCTGGTATTTTAGAACCAGTGAACTCCAGGAGAGCCTAAACCACCCACAGCCACTCATTCTCAGCAGAACAACGATGATGCAACATGAGGTCTGAGTTTCTCCTATAGGACAGTTATTCACAAACACATTGTTTGTAATGATGGCATTTAGACTGATTGGAGGCACTTGTCTAGCTCACTAATAATTTTCAGAATCTTTGTAGCGCACTGTGGCAATCACACTTCCCAAATTATTTGCTGATTACCAGAGGTCCCTGTGAGTTTATAAACTAGCATTAATCTTCACAGCATATCCATGTGCACTTCCTGATGTAGTCCTGAGTCAAGGACTTTGACTGCCTTGCTTTGGTGCTTGGTTTTGTTTGGTTTTGAATCTGTAATCCCTGGCACAGTGGTGGGTGCTGTTTACATACCTGCTGAATAAATGAAGGGGCTGGTGTTCTCGTGATTCTGCTTTATCACATGACTGACAAACAGACAGATACAATGACAGAAGGAAGGAAGGAAGGAAGGAGGGAAGGAAGGAAGAAGGAAATAGAGGGAGGAAGGAAGGAGGAAGAAACGAAGGAAGGAATGAGAGAGAGAAAGGGAGGGAGGGAAATAAGGAAGGAGGGAGGAAAATAGTGTCATTGCATTATCCATGAACTACATGGAATCTATTATATGTGTGTTAATATCACTATA
Source organism: Oryctolagus cuniculus (assembly GCF_964237555.1). NCBI lineage: Eukaryota > Metazoa > Chordata > Mammalia > Lagomorpha > Leporidae > Oryctolagus > Oryctolagus cuniculus. Next base: position 5,763 of record NW_027208318.1, read on the forward strand.
ACATGAGAGTTGTTGAGAATTGTGTGTTGTAATGATTATCATGTATTTTCTGTGACCCTGAGAATCTAATATATTAATGAACTGCTTAAATAGGTATATATGTGTGTATACATACATACATATATATATATATATATATGAAAAAAGACAGATGTAATATAAAGTATGCTAAGGTTGTCTATGGGCATCAAGATGTAAGGCAGTCTCAGAGAAGTCAGGACCCAAGCCACAGATCATATAGCTAACTGGACACTGAGTATTTCCTTCTAGGTCTGCTTGCAGGAAGGAACAACACTTCTAGCTGTGGCTGAGCAAATGGCATCACCTAGGGGAGGAAACAACATTTTCCTGCATAAATCTGCCTACAACCCTGAAGTATATTCCCTCCAGCTACTTCTGCATGACTGACATTTCCAAAGTGTATTGCAGCTACTCTCCCATAGGACACCCTCTCTCATGGACACCCTCTTTGTGCAGGCCTCCCTCTGCTAACAAAGGGCAAGCATTAAAGGGGGTGAGGAGCTGGACTCAGGTACAATCTGATGGACCCAGCAGGCCCTTTCTTAGATCATACAAGATCTATGTGGGGAGTGCTGCTGTGCACTGGGAACCTCTTCAATCCTTATATGGGGGATTTTATTTTATTTATTTTTTATTTGACAGATAGAGTTAAACACAGAGAGGGCGGGGGGAGTTCTTCCTTCCGTTGGTTCACTCCCCAAATGGCCGCAACGGCCGGAGATACGCCAATGCGAAGCCAGGAGCCAGGTGCCTCTTCCTGGTGTCCCATGCTGGGTGCAGGGGCCCAAGCACTTGGGCCATCCTCCACTGCCTTCCCGGGCCACAACAGAGAGCTGGACTGGAAGAGGAGCAACTGGGATTAGAACCTGGTGTCCATATTGGATGCTGGCGCCACAGGCGGAGGATTAACCAAGTGAACCAGGGCGCCGGCCCTGTGTGGGGGATTTTAGAACACTGCCTGGAGGAGGTAACACTGCAGTTGAAGCTAAGGAGGCAAAACCTGGTGGTGGGGGTGAGAAGGGCAGATTATTAGAAGTTCCGATCCCTTGGGGCCGGCGCTGTGGTGTAGCCAGTAAAGCCGCCGCCTGCAGTGCAGGTATCCCATATGGGCACCGGTTCAAGACCCAGCTGCTCCACTTCTGATCCAGCTCTCTGCTATGGCCTGGAAAAGCAGTGCAAGAAGGCCCAAGACCTTGGGCCCCTGAACCCACGTGGGAGACCCGGAAGAAGCTCCTGGCTCCTGGCTTTGGATCAGCACAGCTATGGCTGTTGCGGCCAATTGGGGAGTGAACCAGCGGATGGAAGACCTCTCTTCTCTTCTCTGCCTCTCTCTCTCTCTCTCTCTTTCTCTCTCTCTCTGCCTCTGCCTCTCTCTGAATAACTGACTTTCAAATAAATAAATCTTAAAAATAATTAGCCATAGTCCTTGTTGTTGATTTGGCATCACATGACTGACAAACAGAAAGGAAGAAAGGAAGAAAGAATGAATGAGAGAGTGAGAGAAAGGAGGGAGGGAGAAAAGAGGAAGGTAATAACTTTATATTTTTAGAATTGTTATCTATGAACTATATGGAATCTGTTATCTGGGTATTAGCATCACATTAATCATAAGAGTTTATGAGAGCTGTGTTGTGATTATCATGTGTTTGCTGTAACCCTGACAATCTAATGTATTAATACATTCCTTAAATATGTATTTCTATACATATGTGTATATATATATATATATATATATGAAAAAAGACACATGTAATATAAAGTATGCCAAGCCTGTCTGTGGGCATCAAGATGTAAGGCAGTCTCAGAGAACTCAGCACCGAAGCTACAGACCATACATCTAACTGCTGACTGAGTCAGCATTTCCTTCTAGGTCTGCTTATCCAAAAAGGTACAACACTTCTAGCTGTGGCTGAGTGAATGCCCTTACTTAGGAAAAGAAACACACATTTCCCACATAAATCTGTCTGCAACCCTCAAATATATTCCCTCTCAACTACTTCTGTGTGACAGCTCTCCTTCTACAATGTGAGCATCATGGTCTTGCAGTCCTCTCCCTACCCAACCCCCTGCTAACAAAGGAGAAGTTTTTAAAGAGATGAAGAGCTTTGGATTCTTTACATTTTCAGGGACCCACCAGGTTCCTCTTTAGATTCTAGTAGCCTTTTGCAGGGAGTGCCTCTGTGCTCTGAAATCCCTTTCCCACCTGATGTGGGGAGCTTAGAAGGCTGCCCAGAAGAGTTAATACTCGGGCTGGAGTTAAGAAGTAGAAACCTGGGGTGGGGCCAGGGGCAGAGAAGTTTGGGGTGCATATTTCTGTATATTGGCCAAACAGTGACACCATCTCTTCAGATACAGAATATTTTGGTGAGTAAGTTCCTAGATTCACAACTTTGTGTACAAATGCCCTTTTAATTACTGTTGATTTTGGGAAAGAGTTTTGACTTTTGTGATCCTCATATTCTCTTTTATCAATATATCTCAATAGTAACAATGATCCTAATAGGTTTCCTATTTTACAGAAAAACCCAATGAGTTAAGGGGCACCCCGTTTGAGTAGGATTTAAAGCAGAAATTTACTCAGGTAACAAGCCCTTGTAAAATGCTGGAAAATGTCCTGTCATTGTGGAGGACAGGGGCATATACTGTGGTATGGTGGGTTAAACAGCCACTTGAGAAGCCCACATTATATATTGGAATGCTTGAGATCCGGTCCTGTCTCCACTTTCAACCTAGCTGCCTGCTAACGTACCTGAGAGGCAGGAGATGAAGACTCAAACACATGGGTTTCTGCCACCCACATTGTAGACTTAGACTTCTTGGCCCCTGGCTTTAGCCTTTCCCAGCCCTAGCTATTGTAGGCAGTTGGGGAGTGAATCAGTGTGTGGACAATACCTCCCTTTCTTACTCCGTCACTCCTTGAAATAAAGAAATAAAATCATTTTAAAAAAGAAAAAATGTGCTTTCAGAGAACTAGCAGTTATCATGGCTTAAGTACACCTGGAGGTCAAACACACTGGATTTTGATAAATGGAATAAGAGAAATGATTTTACAAAAAAAAAAAAAAAAAAAAACTTCAACTACTGCCTTGCTATGTGCCGTGCAGTTATTTATTTTTAGTTCTCTCAACAATCCTGGGAGGGCTGTGTGCAAGGTTTTATTATTTGCTCGGTATTACCTATTAGTAGCTAATAGAGCATAGATATGTCAGCTCAAGTGTTTTTGGTTCCCCAAATCATCCTTTCCTCCTTCCCAAGCCTGCTTCACATATACACCATCATATGGAAGTAGAAATCAGACAAGTCTGTTTAATTTTCTTTCAGAAGTGTGGTGAGAAAGAAGCTTCAAGAAAAGTTTCCAAATAGGATATAGGTATTTTCATTAAGTGGACTTTTCTAGATCTATTAGTTCATGATTAAATTCTGATTAAGGCCTCATTTCTATACTGAATGGATTTTCTACACCCGTCCTTAGAAATATCAATTTTTCTGGTATATTTAAAATACAGTTCAGTTTTCTGACATTTGATTTCCTATGCAATCTCCTCCTCACCTCCACTTGCTACCCCACTAACCCCCATCGCTTTCTTGGACTTGGCATACCCTCTTAATATAATGGAAGGGGAAACTGTTCTAGAGTGATTGCCAGCATAGTAATATTGTGACCTAGATTTTTGAGAAAAGCTTTGTCATCAAATACCCTGCATCTGTTATTCCACCATCCATAATTATCATATGTCTCTTTAATACAAGGGAAATTCAAGAACTTTGAAAAAATAGCTCAATTTTATTTAAGCAAGAGTACTTTCAACAGAATTGTATAAGTGGAAACCAGATTGCAGGGTACTAAAGATACTATAAGGTAAATGGAAATATTGTATGAAAAACATGTTAAAGTTTCAGAGTGAAAGAAAAGAGAGCAGATTCTGTACTTAAAAAAAAAACATGAACCCCAAATTGGGATCTTATGATACATTTTAGGTATCTTCTGAGGAAAATACACATTCCAGGAGCATATTAGATTTTTAAAGATATTTCTTATGTTTTCTGGGGATGATGGGACAGAATTTTTGATGAATCGTCATAGAAAATCTAGGATATCTAGTAGCTGAATATTATCTGGCTATAGAAAACCTGGCTGTTGCCCAAACAGAAGACTGGGTGTTGGAACAGGGCCCATAGGATATTAGGAATGGATCAGAGGAAGGAGGCTAGTGAGTACAGATTCAGAACGGAAGCAGGATTCCTTTTCTTCTGAAACAACCATGAAGTCATGGAAGGTGAATCAAGACAGGAGCATGTTAACGGGTAAATCAGGCATTCTTCTGAGTATTTGGATCCCCGAAATATGACATGAAACCAATCAATGAAACTGAAGTTTACAGTATAAGATGGAATTCCACCCTTTGCTTATTAATTCATACATTGATTAAACATATTAAGAAACTACTACAAACTGTCCTGGGCCTGTGGAATCTACAAATACACAGGCCCAACCTGGCCTGGCATAGCCTTTACTCTGCATTTGGAAGTGAATTAAGGTAAAGGAGCTGAATGTCATACAGAAACAAAGAAGTCAGACATTGCAAATGAATATTGGGCCACCTAGGAACCAGGTTCTCCCTATGTGAATTGTAGGATCTGATATTGTAGGTACTCTAGGATGAATGAAGGGAGAATAGGGAAAGTGACATTCAAAGTGCTAGTCATGGTGTTGACACTAGCCATCACCATAGAGACAAATCTACCTACGTACTATGGGTAACTGCAAACAGTTGCTAGTTTCCTCTCTTGTAGGTTATCTGTATCCAGGTTTTTGAGAGCTTACCTTCTGCATTATACCAGCCTTTATTGTCGTCTGCAGCAACATTATGAAAAGTAAAAATATGTATAAATCTTTCAATTATATGTACTAGATTATGATGGGATATGTACCAGCTTTGGGGCCCTGAGTTTGAATACTGCCTCCACTGATAAAAACCATAGAGTGAACTTAAGTAAATCATTTTACCAGTCTGTGAGAAATGTTCAGTTATTGATCAATCACCTTTCAGGATTCTTGTGAGGATTCTATGAGATAAAAGTTAACAATATTCACAAAACATTATTGCCATTTCCTTCCCTTCATTTGGAATATCCACACCATTACTATAAAGTTTGAAGCCTAGCATAGGTCAGTGATGAACTGATGCTTGCTTCTTAAATACATCAGGTGGCATACATTTGGAACAGCAGCAAGTTGCCATTTGGGATGCCCACATCCCATATCACAGTGCCTGAGTTCAAGTCCTAACTCCACTTCTGATCCAGCTTTCTGCTGATGTGCACTGTGGGACACAGCAGATGATTGCTAAGGTACTTGGATCCCTGACACCCACATGGGGGACCCAAATTGAGTTCTTGACTTCTGTCTTTGACCTGGCTCAGCCCTGGTTGTTGTGGGCATTTGGGGAGTCACTCCTTCCTTTTCTCTCCTACTGCTAATAGTCTTAGAAAAAAGATGCCTCTGGGACCAGTCCTGTGGCATAGTAGGTTAAGCTTCCACTTGCAGCACTGGAATTCCATATGGGTGTAGGTTCAAGTCCTGACTGCTCCACTTCTGATCCAGCTCCCTGCTACTGGCCTGGGAAGCAGTGGAAGATGGCTCAGGTGCTTGTGCCTCTGCACCCCTGTGGGAGACCTGGAAGAGGCTCCTGGCTGCTGGCTTCAGATTGCCTCAGCTCTGGTGGTTGTGTCCATTTGGGAAGTGAACCAGCAGGTGGAATACCTCTCTCTCTCTCTGCCCCTCCCTCTGTCTGTAAATCTGCCTCTCAAATAAATAATTAAATCTTTAAAAATAGAAAGAAAAAAGAACCTCCCAACTCAGGCACCACTGAGTCGACAAAGTTCAAAATATACTTTCTGGACTCTTTGTCCCAGTCTATGTTTTTTTACTTTGTGGAATGGATATTGACCTCTCAGTGTCCTATGCTCATGTCATCCTATCTTAAAGACTCCAGCATAGGAGCAAGGTGGAAAAACAACTTTTTTCCCAGTGACTCTAAACATTTATTTAGCAATAGATTCTGATTGGCCCTATTTGGGTTCTGTATCCGTCTTCAGAATAATTCTTGTGGTATTGGAAAGAGAAGGAACAGAGGAATTGAAAATTCTGGAGAGGAGTGGCAGGGCAAATTGATATATAGCCCCACGGAACCCAAAAACAATAGTGCAAGAGTGAGGGTGCTAATCACGTGAACTATAACTCTCCAACAAACACAGCCACCAGATATCACTTCTCTTTAAAAGAGTCATGAAGTGCAGTGTAATGTGTAAAACAGTGGAGTGGTGGGGTACATTGTCTCATGGGGAAGGTAAAAATGTACTATGCCTGGAGAGGTATGGTACAACATTTTAAGGTGAGAAATTGGGGAGCTGAGAGACACTATGATGAGAAGCAATATTGCTACACACATACCAGAGAGTTCAGCCACACCTTCAACTTCTGCTCCCCCAGCCACCCAGTCTTCTATGAGATCCAGGCCTGTGCTCTTTTCCTTGTAGTACATTAGGGTGTCTCTCCACACACTTGACTATTTCCTCACTGAATGTGTCATTTCTTTAACCACCCCCTATTTTTTTTTTCTTTTTTTTTTAAGAGAAAGGCTTTTGTCTTTTTTTTTTTTTTTGACAGGCAGAGTGGACAGTGAGAGAGAGAGAGACAGAGAGAAAGGTCTTCCTTTTGCCGTTGGTTCACCCTCCAATGGCCACTGCAGCCGGCGCGCTGCGGCTGGCGCACCGCGCTGATCCGAAGGCAAGAGCCAGGTACTTATCCTGGTCTCCCATGGGGTACAGGGCCCAAGCACTTGGGCCATCCTCCACTGCACACCCGGGCCACAGCAGAGAGCTGGCCTGGAAGAGGGGCAACCGAGACAGAATCCGGCACCCCGACCGGGACTAGAACCTGGTGTGCCGGCGCCGCAAGGCAGAGGATTAGCCTATTGAGCCGCGGCGCCGGCACTACCCCCTATTTAAAGCAGTTCATACACTCATATGTATACATATATGAGGATACAACACTGACCACACCATAGTATAACACTTGGTACTTAATGGATATATGAGTGAGAACATAGTACTACCAGTGAGTAGAGCAAACAGAACTCAACTTCACATTCAACAACATTTATTAACACAGAGATGAGTAAGGCTTGACCCCATGTTCTCAGGTTATCTGGTACAGAGGGGCACACAATCACAAAGCTACAGCAGAATCACAGTATAATAAAGTACTATCACCAAGGTATGGACAAAGTACTTTGGAGGCACAGTGAAAGGGATAAAGTGGGGGGAGAGTAACAATTTTCCAACTTGTACCTGCCTCAAGCATCCAAGGAAGGCCCCAGGAAAGTCATCTGTTAGTTGGGTCTTGAAGGAGAAGTAGAAGCTACCAGGTGAAAATTAAGAAAGGGGCCCTGAAGGCTGGAGCTCAGGGACATAGGTAAGGCCAGGTAGTTGAGGAGCTCAGGGAACCCGGCATGAGTGAATGGAATAAGGAATGAGTGAAAGGATTGCCAAATACAAACCCACAGCTATACTGTTGAAATTAAGTCTTATCTCCCTGTGGAATGGGGAAGAGTAGTAGGTCCTCAGATACAGGCCCTTGCCACTTCCTCAATCAGGCCAGTAGACTCAAACACGAAAGTCAGCACTTTGTAGTTGTGCTCTAATTTGTATAAGCCTCCAAATTACCAAAAGCCCCTCTACAGAAGCTAAGAATTTGTATGAATAATGTAGTTCTAAATAGGAGAGGCTCTAATGTTTCCATCCTTCTTAGATGCAGTTGATTCTACCCAAGTAGCTCTACTTTTTAGGAAATCAGATGGGGTGAGGAATCTGAGAAAAGAAAGGTGGGCTAGTGTTCAGACCTTGCATCCATCTCACAATTCAATGGTAAATAAGGTTTAAAGTGTCTTTCCAAGTTGTATTTAAATATCAACATAAAACTCAAAAATATAAATATATTGACAATCCTTTTGCTATTCCTGCCTCTTCTATTTACTTTTTATACCCGTCTGTATTTTAATATGCTTACATAAAAAATAAAACCTTTTAAACTGTTTAATACTTTTTATATTTGAATATTTTTGTTCTATCATTTGTCAATTTCTATGTAAATGTTTTTCTTTTAAAAGTTTTAATTTTATTTTTATTCTTATTCAAGCAGTTTTCATGTAATTGTCTCAAATTGAACTTAAGTTTCTTTTTCTATTTTTACAACTCTATTTTTTCTTTAAAATTTTAAATTTATAACAAATTATCTTGAGTTGTTCTAAACTTCTTTTTTAAAACATCACTGTAGAATCTGAATTTTACTGCATTCTATATTTTGAAAGTTTACTTTTATCATGTGGTAGATCTGTTAATCTTTGATCTTTCTATATGGATACTTTATGCTTTCATTTTAAAATACCCATTTATATTTTCCTTCATTTTAAAATTAAAATGTAAGATTTCTCTCTTTCTTAAAGTGTTCCTTTCTCTTAATGTTTTTGTAAATTTTCATTTTTAACCTTATTCTTTGTTTTACTCATTTTACCTTAAAACCTTAAGAATTTCTAAATCCCCTGCTTTTAGACATTACTTTAATAATTCTGAAGCTCTCTTAAATTAAAAAAATATGTTTTTAAATTTCTTTTAAAAATATTTAACATAAAAGTTTTTCAACATGTAAAAATGTTTCTTTTAAAACTTTAAAAAATTGTTTTCTTCTTCTTAAATGTTTTGCTTTTAAAGGTTTTTAAATTCACTTTTAAAATATTCTCTGTTTTGCAAACTATTTGGCTGGTCAACCACAGTTGGAATGCCAATTATGAAGCTTTTTGCTGATGAAGGAATACTACTCTCTGACTTCCCACAATATTTTTGCAGAAACAAATGACATTTAGTAGTGTCAGAACATGTCTATTCCTATCCTTCCCCACCTAGACAATTTTTTTCATCCAATTATACTTCATGTGACCATTTTCAACCTCTTCACACCCTCTTTCTTAAGACTCAATTGTCACTACTTAGTATGCATTTTTTACCCCAAATGGTCACTAGTATTCATTTTTTCCTCCCACAAACCCATAGGTAATAATAAAATAGGTTCTTTACATCAAAGTCCTGGTTGTCATTTAGGTCATTGTCATTGTCCAGTCTAGATAGGTTTCTGTGTCACTTTAAGAGCTGCTCATTGTTATAAGGATATTATAGTCATTGTCTATTCCAGGTAGGTTTGTGTGTCATGTCAGAATCCTCGCTTAATCATTTTTTTTTTCTGGTTAAAGGTCTGGTAAGACTAGTCTTTCTCCAGACCCTGTTTGTGATAGAACAGTAAATATCCTTCACTGTAGAGTAAGTCCTCAATGGTAGCCTTGGTGATGATCGCATCATCACAGCTGAACCACTGGTCCTTTTGTTGACGGATAAAGCTGGTATAGTGGCCACTTTCCAAAGTTCCATGGTGATTAATCACTGCAAACAAGGAATACTTATTCTCATTGGACACACAATCTGTTGATGGCTGACACTCTTTCATTCTGCTCTCTTTAGTAGAGGCCAAAAATGGAGTCATGTCCAGCTCCAAGGGAAAGGAGATAAAGGTATTAATTTTACGCCTCTGTTTGCCTACATGTTCAAACCGCTTGAGGTGAAAACAGGCCACCATGGGTAATTTCTTCATTGTGAGCTGTTTGGTAGATTCCTGGTAGCTTTGGCAACTACTGCATTTGATTTTGGCACTGCTGCCCAGGTCCTCTGGCCTTGTAAACCACTGGAGGCAGTCTGTGAGTGAGGGGATTCCTGGTATGTGGTCAGCTCTGCTCATTGTGCTGTCAGCCATCTCTGTATTCTGGGGACTGAATGTGGCACAAGAGCCAGGCAAGTCCAAACTGATGTCCCAGCATGGATCTATGGTGGTTGACACACTATGACAGGCTTGACATGTGACATCAGACTGTAAGCCTCCTGTAAAGATTTGGTCTATGATGCAGTTACAGCAATTGGAGTTACTGGACTCCTGCCCAACACTATCATCTTTGCTGTGTCTATGCAGTACATCTAATATTGCAATAAGGAACTCGTGGGCATCCTGCTGTCTATACCCTGCTAAATGTTCTGCATGAATCCATATAAGGTGCAGTAACTTATAGGGAATGTGGGGAGTTCTGCTCCCAGAGTACATAGCATGAAAAAGAGAAGACATTTCACAGACCAGACACAAGCTGGGGCTTGTCATTATACATTTGTGCTTGTTTGAGAGAAAGAAATCCTTTAGTAAAGGAATATGGGTAAGTGCCTGGACAATACAGTTCATAAAACAGGTGTTCCCAAGATTTATTAGCCCTCTCAAACCGACAGTATAAACTGACTTTTTTCTTCTCTTTTTCTTGGGTTTCACCAATTTTGGCTCCTGTTCCTTTGATTCACAGGTTAACTGCTTCTCTTCAACCTCTGATGTGATAAACTGTTGATGAGAACTATCGGTTGAAGTTAGTAATTTCAAAATTTTCTCTTTTGTTTCTTTGGCAATCTGTTCTATGTCTTTGTCATATACATAATCCTTACACATAAAACAATATATAACTCCATAATAAAGATCTACAGCTAAATTGTGCTGTTTTGTTTCTGCATGTTTATGAATGTGTTTCTCAGTAAAGCAGCCAAAAAAGACACAGGAGAGACAAGAGTGGAGTCTGTTCATATGAGTACTACATACGTGACAGATGCATGACTTTGCTTTACGTTTCCTAGTTTCTGGTGTCCCACTCCAAACGAAACGCTGGTAGATCAAGCGAAGGTTCTTCTGCCAGTTCTTGGTGACTTTAAAACTCTCCACGTGACAGCAACCTGTGGGACCCTGATCCAATTCGACCTCCAGCAACCAGTCTCCCAAACCGCCTGGATCTCCAGAGTCCCCGACGTCAACAGAGCAGCTTCTCCGCGTCTGGGGCCGGGACCCCAGCCGAGATCTACGCCGGGATCCCCGCCAGGTCCGGGAGCGCGGCAGGGGCAGTGGCGGAGGCGGGGGCGGGGGCCGGGCTGGAGACAGGGGTGGGACCGAGTTCCCCGGTGGGCCTCGGGAGCGGGCCCCGGGCTGGGGCCGAGGGCGGGGCTTTCGGCGTGGACAAACAGGCGAGGAGCTGCTGTAACGGTAAGGGGGGGTTGAAGGGAGCACCTTCTCATCGCCGCCACTACCGCTCCACGTCAAGTTATCCTTAGCCGCTGGTTTAAGTTCCTCCAAGGACTCCACCTTCATCTCAGCTTCCCGGCCCGCGTACGCCTTCGCCGCGCCCACTGCCTCCTCCTCCATTTTCCCCGCCTTCTCAACCGCCTTTTCGGGCGAGGCTCCTCCCCCCACTCGCGAGCTCCAGCAAGCCACGGAGCCGGAGAACGAGGAAGCTTCTGGAACCTGAGCCATCAGCTCACTGCCCGGCCTTAGGAGAAATGCGCCTGGAAATGAGCTGCCACTGTAAACGGAATGAGATAGCAACTTCTGTGAAGGAGATGCCTAGCATCATGGCCACGGAGCGCCGTTATTGCTCCCGGAACCCTCCCACCGGCCCTCGAGCTCGGCCAGCTAGCAGCTGTGGGTTCCACCCTCTCAACTGAGAGGTTTCCGGGAGCTGGTGTGGAGACCCAGGCGGTTACCTGGTTTAAAGGCGATCAGGTCATGCGTGGGCGGGAGGTGCGTAGGTAAAGGAGGAAGGGGGTGGAGGGAGTCTGAGCTTTAGGGTGGAATGGATGGAAACTTCTTAAAAAAAAGGCGCCACCCTCTGACTGCCTTTTCTGTGCCTTGCGCAGCCTCACTTTGATACAGCTTCCTCTGACGTTCTTTCGTTGTATCCTAAAACAAAAACAAAAACAAAACAAAACAAAAAAAAACTACCACCACCACCAACAACGAAAAAACACTTGCGTCAACATTTTATCTTAAATATGGCTGAAAGGGAGGCCACCTTTGGAAAATGGACGTAGAGGAAGAAAGTCTCCCCATTATCTTACGTTACCTATGCTCCCAAAAGCCGGTGTGTTCCAGCCTCTGCTGCTACCCCCAAGCGCACTTTCAGTTCACCAAGCTCTTGCGCCCTCTCACGCTCTTTCGCGCTTGTGCTCTCACACCCCTTTTCTTCTGTCTGCACCCTTATTTCCTAGGATTTTTCCTAGAATTCGAAGGGCTTCTGGCTCTCTCCACGCATTGCCACCCTCGTGGCCACCTCCATCCACAGTACGCAATGACCGACCCCCTGCACTCTTTCTCCACCCCAGCCGCCACAATGCCCCCAACACCGCTGTTTGTATAAAGGTCTGCGTTACCTTGAGTCCGGGGCGTGTGATAGAGAACGTCAGCAGCTGCTGCTGTCCTGGCGCTCCTCAGCCAGCCTTCTCTCCTGACCTCTCCTCAGGGCTGGTCACAAGGGGGCCGCCCCCTGGCCCCTCCCCTGACGACGTGCGGCCCCCAGCCCCGGATTCAGCCCTCCTGTAGTGATGAATGACACCGCTGTCCCGCTCAGGCTGACAAACCTCTTCCTCAAAAAGACTACTGCAGGCAACAACAGCTACAGATTGTAGAGAAACCCCTGAAATGGAGGCATGGGCCTCACCTGGCTCCAGGCCTGCTCTCTACATAAAAAAAAAAAAAAAAAGAAAAAAAGATGAACCACAGTGATTGGGGGGGTGGAGGATCGTAAATGTAGCAATTCCCTAAACACAAATCCTTCAGGGATCCTCCAGATTATGATCCCTGGAGGTAAAGTGGAGAGTGGGATGTTATCCTGGATAGTGCGGAGGAGGAAGCATAAGCAAGGGATTCAGATTCAGGTAGAACTGGGCCTGACCACCTGCTGACTGAAACATTTCATCTCTCTGATCTCGATTGTCTCAGTGTTACTCAAAAATTAACAATACTAACCTGTTATGAACATTAATGAATCTATAAAGTAAAAGATATCAAAGGCAAACTTCAAGTGTCACATTTCAATTTCTGAGCCCCCATCTTACAATCCCCATATAACACAATGCCTGATATATAGAGTAGAGGGAAAGAGAACATCTTTCTCTTTCAAAGCTCTCTCACAGTTTTTTTCTCAGTTCACCTGTGCATCTGGAGCTAGGCAATTCAAATACAAGAACATACACTCAACAAATGCACATCACTTACTTAACTGTACTACTGTTTTAAGTTCCACTATGTGAAACATGGATTACAAAAGTGTGTGTGCTCAAGGAGTTCATAGCCCAGGAGAATATGTCTTCCCTTTCAGAGAACCAGAATCCAATACCACAGCCCCCAGGAAAGTGGCTATCTCTAGGACTTGTAGCCCTTCTTGATAAGTACCAAGAATATCACTGTTTACCAGTGATGAAATTTATATTTAATGCTACATTTAATCTTACTTAAAATATTTATTTATTTATTTGAAAGGCAGAGTTAGGAAGAGGCAGAGGCAGAGAGAGAGAGAGAGGTCTTTCATACTTTAGTTCACTCCCCCAAATGGCCTCAATGGCCGTAGCTGCGCAGATCCAAAGCCAGGAGCCAGGAGCTTCTTCCGGGTCTCCCACACAGGTGCAGGGGCCCAAGGACTTGGGTCATCTTCTACTGCTTTACCAGGCCATGGCAGAGAGCTGGATTGGAAGTGAAGCAGCTGGGGCTTGAACCGGTGCCCATATGGGATGCTGGCACTGCAGGTGGCAGCTTTACCCACTATGCCACAGCCCCAGCCCCTACATTTAATCTTTCCACAGTCATAGAGCTCACCTTGAAATCTCAGAATTAAGGTACAGGCCTGTGAGGCTCAGAAGTATCATCTAATAGAAGCCTGCTCACAATGGATGTCAGTGAATTTAGGCTGATGAACAAATTCATGAATCTATTTGAATTTTCTGACTGAGCAGACTAACATAATCATGCAGAGAAGAATTACTATAATTTTCTGATTCCACACAGGTTGACCATAGCTTGAGAAGTTCATAGGAATTTGTGAGCAAGGAGTCAAGAGAGGGGCATGCTCATACTTCCTCTTATTATTAGCTGTGTTTGCAGCCTTGGGAAAGCCACATGTCATCTCTGAAATTTAGCTTGCCCTGGTCAGAAAAAATTTGGCTTGACTGATGAAAAGCTAAACTCACAAATTTAGTGAGAATTGAAATGAGACTCCCATTTCCAGATACTTGGCTTATATTTTACTCTGTTAGCATTGCTATATGATGCTGCGAGTGAGGAATTTATAAAGATAACAAAATTCATTTCTCACAGTCCCAGAGGAAGTCCAAGACAAAATACCCACAGGTTTTGGTGTCTGTTGAGGGCTGCTTTCTGTTTCCAAGATAGCAACTTGAACACTGCTTATTCCATAGTTGAAATTGCTGTGGCTTCACAAGGCACAAAAGACAGAAAATCAAAAGGAGACCTGGCTAGTTCTCCCCAGTCCTTTTTTAAGAGCACTACACCTTTTGAGAGGTCAGAGACCTCTCATTACTTAATCACCTCCAAAAGCCACAGTCTATGCTGTTACACATGGGAATAAGGTGCAAAGTAGGAGTTGTGGAGGACACATTCAGACCACAGAAGCCACGAGGTTAACCACTGCTGTTCTCATGTCTCTAATTGTCATGACCTCACACCAGGGAGAGTAGGTATATAGATTTTCAGACTAGGACTTTCAATTTCTCTGCGTGCAGCCACAGATTTTTTTCCTTAAAAAAAAAATTGAAAGCCTTGAGATCACTTTAAATTGATGTGACTTCTACTGGCACATTAGAAGTCTTCCTCTGGAGCCGGCGCTGTGGAATAGTGGATAAAGCCGCAGCCTGCTGCGTTGGCATCCCATAGGGATGCTAGTTCAAGTCCCAGCTGCTCCACTTCAGATCCAGTTGACTGCTATGGCCTGGGAAAGCAGTAGAAGAAGGCCCACACCAGTGGGGAGACCCAGAGGAAGCTCCTGGCTCCTGGCTTTGGATGAACACAGTTTTGGTTGTTGCGGCCAATTGGGGAGTAAGATTTATTTATTTGAAAGTCAGTTATTCAGAGAGAGGCAGAGGCAGAGAGAGAGAGAAAGAGAGAGAGAGAGAGAGAGGCAGAGAAGAGAAGAGAGGTCTTCCATCCGCTGGTTCACTCCCCAATTGGCCGCAACAGCCATAGCTGTGCTGATCCAAAGCCAGGAGCCAGGAGCTTCTTCCGGGTCTCCCACGTGGGTTCAGGGGCCCAAGGTCTTGGGCCTTCTTGCACTGCTTTTCCAGGCCATAGCAGAGAGCTGGATCAGAAGTGGAGCAGCTGGGTCTTGAACCGGTGCCCATATGGGATACCTGCACTGCAGGCGGCGGCTTTACTGGCTACACCACAGCGCCGGCCCCAAGGGATCGGAACTTCTAATAATCTGCCCTTCTCACCCCCACCACCAGGTTTTGCCTCCTTAGCTTCAACTGCAGTGTTACCTCCTCCAGGCAGTGTTCTAAAATCCCCCACACAGGGCCGGCGCCCTGGCTCACTTGGTTAATCCTCCGCCTGTGGCGCCAGCATCCAATATGGACACCAGGTTCTAATCCCAGTTGCTCCTCTTCCAGTCCAGCTCTCTGTTGTGGCCCGGGAAGGCAGTGGAGGATGGCCCAAGTGCTTGGGCCCCTGCACCCAGCATGGGACACCAGGAAGAGGCACCTGGCTCCTGGCTTCGCATTGGCGTATCTCCGGCCGTTGCGGCCATTTGGGGAGTGAACCAACGGAAGGAAGAACTCCCCCCGCCCTCTCTGTGTTTAACTCTATCTGTCAAATAAAAAATAAATAAAATAAAATCCCCCATATAAGGATTGAAGAGGTTCCCAGTGCACAGCAGCACTCCCCACATAGATCTTGTATGATCTAAGAAAGGGCCTGCTGGGTCCATCAGATTGTACCTGAGTCCAGCTCCTCACCCCCTTTAATGCTTGCCCTTTGTTAGCAGAGGGAGGCCTGCACAAAGAGGGTGTCCATGAGAGAGGGTGTCCTATGGGAGAGTAGCTGCAATACACTTTGGAAATGTCAGTCATGCAGAAGTAGCTGGAGGGAATATACTTCAGGGTTGTAGGCAGATTTATGCAGGAAAATGTTGTTTCCTCCCCTAGGTGATGCCATTTGCTCAGCCACAGCTAGAAGTGTTGTTCCTTCCTGCAAGCAGACCTAGAAGGAAATACTCAGTGTCCAGTTAGCTATATGATCTGTGGCTTGGGTCCTGACTTCTCTGAGACTGCCTTACATCTTGATGCCCATAGACAACCTTAGCATACTTTATATTACATCTGTCTTTTTTCATATATATATATATATATGTATGTATGTATACACACATATATACCTATTTAAGCAGTTCATTAATATATTAGATTCTCAGGGTCACAGAAAATACATGATAATCATTACAACACACAATTCTCAACAACTCTCATGTTATAGTGATATTAACACACATATAATAGATTCCATGTAGTTCATGGATAATGCAATGACACTATTTTCCTCCCTCCTTCCTTATTTCCCTCCCTCCCTTTCTCTCTCTCATTCCTTCCTTCGTTTCTTCCTCCTTCCTTCCTCCCTCTATTTCCTTCTTCCTTCCTTCCCTCCTTCCTTCCTTCCTTCCTTCTGTCATTGTATCTGTCTGTTTGTCAGTCATGTGATAAAGCAGAATCACGAGAACACCAGCCCCTTCATTTATTCAGCAGGTATGTAAACAGCACCCACCACTGTGCCAGGGATTACAGATTCAAAACCAAACAAAACCAAGCACCAAAGCAAGGCAGTCAAAGTCCTTGACTCAGGACTACATCAGGAAGTGCACATGGATATGCTGTGAAGATTAATGCTAGTTTATAAACTCACAGGGACCTCTGGTAATCAGCAAATAATTTGGGAAGTGTGATTGCCACAGTGCGCTACAAAGATTCTGAAAATTATTAGTGAGCTAGACAAGTGCCTCCAATCAGTCTAAATGCCATCATTACAAACAATGTGTTTGTGAATAACTGTCCTATAGGAGAAACTCAGACCTCATGTTGCATCATCGTTGTTCTGCTGAGAATGAGTGGCTGTGGGTGGTTTAGGCTCTCCTGGAGTTCACTGGTTCTAAAATACCAGCCTGCCTCTGAGTCTCCTATTGCACATAATCAAACGAGGGCTAGACTCCACGCCTAGACTTTCTGCTATGGAGGGTTGCGGTGAGGACCCAGCTGATGCAGATGCTGCTCGTCCACAGATCACACTTTAAGAAACACTGCTGTGCAACAATGCATGAAGAACCTCAGACCAAGGCAACCTGGTGTTGGCAGCAGGGGCCACTTCTGAATGGGGGCTGGTTTCCTGGCACTGTTTTATCTTGGCTCCTGTCTGAGATTCTTGGCTGCAGCAGGTGCCAGGGATATCTTGCGGGTGAGGTGGTGTAGGAAAGGGCCACAACGGGGGAAAACCTGCTTTTCGCCTGCTGGTGCCCTGGGACCTTTGAAACCAGACTCTAAGCTTCATTTTCTCTACCTTGGCCCTTTCCTCACAGTGACCTCACTTCTCTGTGGCCAACATCCCCAAATGTTGACTCTCAGCCATTGCATACAGCTTACCAGTACTATAGGGAGAATGCTATGGATTGATTTCCCATCACCTGGTGACCCACGTGGCTAGCCTGGCATATATATCCCCAGCACCTCTCCCACCATTGGGACGACCCTTCTCTTTGTTTTCTTACCTGTGCCCACATTCCTAGCTGAGCATCAGAAATATTGACTCTGAAGAAACGTCCAGGTTCAGATGATGTTGTCAACTTTTATGTCATATAGAAGAGTCATGAACCTTTTAATTTCTGGGAGAAAGAAAAACAGTCATGATCATTGTAGCGAACTGCAGCCAAGTCCATTATACAGTGGTGTGGATAAAATAGACTGGTCTGTGTCAACGTCTCAACAGTGTAAAAATCTATGAAAGATACATTTTTAATTTCTGTGATTGAAAATCAAGCTGAATATTTTATTTTATGAAGGAGTAATTTATTTTATAGTCTAGATGGTTGTTTAAATCTATACTTTGGAGTAACTAATATGCACACCACAGAAATTTCAAACAGGCAATATTGTATAAAGTGAAATGTCTCCTCCCTCCCCAGTCCACCTCAGGTTCCCTTGCCATAGTCAACCACTTTTTCCCATTTCACATGTATCCTTCCTAACCCTGCTATGGAAATGCAAATCTAAGTGGGTACTAGCTAGATTTTTTTAAAAGATATGTTTTATTTATTGGAAAGAAGTAATGGTAGAGACAGAAGGAGGAACAGACAGAGAAAGTGGTCCTCCATCTGCTGGTTCACCCCCCTAAATGGCCATAACTGCCAGGGCTTTTCCAGGATGAAGCTAGGAACCAGGTATCCCACCTGGGTCTCCAATGCGGGTGAGTGGTAGGGCCCAAGTACTTGGGCCATCTTCCACTGCATTCCCAGACACAATAGTAGGGACTTGGACTTGAAGTGGAGCAGCAGGGACTCAAACCAGCACTCATATGGGAAGCTGGTATCACAAGTTATAGCTTAACTTGCTGCACCACATTCCCAGCCCCTGCCTTGTGTTTTCTAAACAAAAATTGCAGTAATAATGTACATGCTGTGCTTCACAGTGTTTTTTTAAACTACCAGTACATCCCAGAATCACTCCATATCAGAACATAAAGAGGCACATTTCTGACCTCGATATTTGTACTCTGCTTCCCTACTGATAGATATTTTATTTCCTAATTTTTATCATCACAATCAATGTTACTGAGCATATGCTTATACAACCTCATTTCACATGGTTATGTTGCTGCCAGCAGACACCTGGAAATCTATTCATAACCGCTTATCTAAGTGTCTAATGAGGGCCAGGCTAGGCACTGGTGGAGACAAGCTTGATTTCTGCCTTCAGAGAGCTCTCAGGCTGACAGCGAAAGAGACATGTCAGCAGACAGTGATAGCCTATAGAAAATGGGAGAGGAACTGGAGAAGACAACAAGTAGCAGGGGATAAACCATAATCATAAATGCACAGTCATGTGCGATGAATAATTTCATTTCTTTTTTTAAGATTTTATTTATTTATTTATTTGATAAGTAGAGTGATAGACAGTGAGAGGGAGAGACAGAGAGAAAGGTCTTCTTCCGTTGGTTCACTCCCCAAATGGCCGCTACGACCGGAGCTATACTGATCCGAAGCCAGGAGCCAGGTGCTTCTTCCTGGTCTCCCATGTGGGAGCAGGGGCCCAAGCACTTGGGCTATCCACTGCCTTCCCAGGCCACAGCAGAGAGCTGGACTGGAAAAGAGGAGCAGCCGGGACTAGAACCGTCCTCCATATGGGATGCCGGCGCCACAGGCGGAGGATTAACCTAGTGCGCCACAGCACTGGCCCTGAATCATTTCATTTCTAACATGAGGACAGACGACCCTTCTACCTCATCCTGATGCCAGGAATAGGATTAGGTATAACAGGACGCTGTGATTCATATCAAATTTTCAAAATCACCTGTCGAGTAAATGTATAAAAGTTTGATGGGGTGATGTGGTGCTTACTATCATCCCTCATTTTACAAACATGATGAACTAATTAGCCCGGTGTCACACAACTCACAGACAGTGGAGTCAGGCTTGAATATCTATAGTCAGACCCCAAGAGTCCTTTCTCCAGCAGAATTGTTATGTGTTTGTAAGTCGCAGAAACGTTGGAAACAAATTGTTCTGAAGAATTACAGCTAAAAGTTTAAATCGCTAAATACACACATACCAAAGAATGACACTTTCTGTTGTATACATGGTTCAAGTGAATAAAATTTAGTCTCTGGTAATGATCCTTGTGAGTCACTTTCATGCAATGATGCATTTGAAATAATAGAGGATTCAAGAACATGTCATTTGAGTGGTCAGAGCAAAGAAGAAATTTTCACAAAATGTAATTAGACTTTTTTACTGTATAAAATTATTATATCCAGATATGAAATATTAATGGAATTTCAAAAATTATATAAGTAGATGGTTGTATCTTCACCATTTAGAGTCATAGTCTTTAGTGCTAAATTTATCTAGTGAAAAGAGGTGCAAACTGTTAAAAAAAAAAAAAAACCTTACAATTATAAAACCCTGAGGTGACCAAATTTTGTATAGCACTATTCTTGGATATAGTCACAAGAAAGCATTTTGTAATAATTAGTAGTATACATTTGTATTATGACTTTAAAAATATGAAAGCTGTTTATTTTCCTGTGTTTTTCCTTTTGTTAGATGTTGCTCTTGTTTAAAACAATAATGAGACTAGTTAACATTGTAATACTCAGAGTAATAGTAACATTAATTGTAATTAATAATAACATTAATAAATTATTAGTAACATTAAGTACATATTACATGGAATTATATATATATATATATATATATATATATATATAAATGTCCTTTTCCATCATTTGATACAGGAATTTATTTTCAAAACCCTTACTGGATTTTAAATGTTAATCGCTTGTTTTTAACTTACAGAATCTTAAGTATTTCTGAAAGAACTATCCAAACATAGTAAGAATAATACAACAGATATTTACCTATATTTAAAAAATATTTGGTTCATTGCATACCTCAATATGATAGATCACTTTTTTATACTTTCAGCAATCATTCTTCTGTGAAGGGCCTGCTGTCTTTGGAAACTCCTACTTTTTTTCTTTTTTATGGAACCGCATTACTCAATCACATTTAAAACTTGTTTGAAATGTAGCTCTGCTCTTATCAAGCCCAAATTAAACTGATTTCCTGGTGTTAGTCTAATGTGATGACCTGGAGCTAACTAGCCTTTACAAAACAGCATTTGAACATGGGTTTGACGCTGCCTTAATAGCAGGTTTTAGCTTTGCAGGAATTCATGTCCAGATCTCCAAAAATATACATCCACATTGTTAAATAGGGCTTGTTTTGTAAATTAGGGCACGTGCATCAATAATTTTGTCCAATAGGTTGTCCACGGGCAAAAGTCCATAGTTTTTAAATACTCTGAAGAACACAAGACATCATTATTGGAAAAAATTCTTTATTCTTTAAAGTTCAAGGATAATGTGAACTTGTGAAATTAAAGTTAAGGTTCCACGTAAGTTACATTATTAGTAAAGAAGTAAAGGAGGGGGGCCAGCGCCATGGCGCACTAGGTTAATCTTCCGCCTGCGGCGCCAGCATCCCATATGGCTGCGGGTTCAAGTCCTGGCTGCTCCACTTCTGATCAAGCTCTCTGCTATGGCCTGGGAAAGCAGTGGAGGATGGCCTAAGTGCTTGGGCTGGGCCCCTGCACCCGCGTGGGAGACCAGGAAGAGGCACCTGGCTCCTGGCTTCAGATCGGCGTAGCTCTGGCCCTTGCGGCCATTTGGGGAGTAAACCAACGGAAGGAAGACCTTTCTCTCTGTCTCTCTCTCTCTCTCACTCTTTGTAACTCTACCTGTCAAATAAATAAATAAATAAATAATCTTTTTTTTAAAAAAAAAAGAAGTAAATGAGGAAAGTTCTAGTTAAACTTTTTGTCTTGTGCTGATAAATTTTTTCCCTTAGATTTCGTAGGAAGTTTTAAGTCCATATTTGGTTTCTTTTGAAACTAACACATAAAATGGAGCAACTCAAGAACAGTCAGTTGATACATTCCCATATTCTGCATGCCATCTTAAAACGCTTTCAAATCCTTTAAAGATAGATGAGATAATATCCTACTTTACCACATAATTCTTTTCTCCATTCTTGTGAGTATATTTCCAAATAAGGGAAAGTCATGCTTATTGTCTGACACTTTGGAAACAAAATTGCATGCATTCGCTGACATCTTCATATTCTCATCTTCAGCCAAGAATTATGACAGCCACCTTGCAGTCCCAGATCTCACTAAAAGCTCATTACTTGCTTCTTCATCTTTCCAGGAAATTAAAAAGTGGTCACAACCATTCACTATGTAAGTCTTTAAATCACAGATAACCCAACCACACTCCATGATACCAGTGTTCAGTCCAAGGTGTGCATGACGTTTGCTAAGAAAGTTATATATAGCCCAAATGGAATCCATCGTATTTCACATTTGCCCTGTCTTTCTAATGTGAGATAGATAAGCAAAATCAGGTTTGCTTTTGGACAAGCTGTCAAAAGCTTTTTGCACTGTATGTCTGTGGATTCCTGAAAACCTTCATAGGAATTAAGAAGACTGTTGGAAACTCTCTTTCCCAAATGGGGTTATAGAATACTCAGTGGGACACTTTTTGGTTGTTGCCCTTGAAAGGATATACGACTTTATGTACTGTAAGAAGCATGGAGTTGGTAAGATCTAACATAGTTTTATAGCAGGAGGACACAACACACCTGTGAGCAAACTTTCTTCTTGTATTATTCTCTAGAACATAATCACTGCAATCACTTCATCAGAAAATATACTTCTACTTGTTTTCATACACACATGATATGTTTTACTTGAATGTCATATGCCAAGGACAATGCAGCAGCCTCTCTATTGAGAGGTTCATGGTGTCTTTCAGAGGAGTCTTTGATTGCTTTCACATCCGCTCCTCCAGCATGAACAACCCAGCATGTAGTGTTTCTGGTTCGGTCACATAGTTCTCCAAGGCAATGCAATGTGTGCTTTGATCTTCCATTAAAGTAACAAGATAGCTCAGCCTTCATTTTCTGACTATGTCGGCAGTGTATTGTAACCATTCTCATGGACTTGAACTGAATTCTTAGAGAAGGTGATCACTATTCACAAAGTTAAAACCTTACTGTCGCTATCCTGACAGTAACAACAGTTGATCCACATGCAAAGTCACAGATAGACTGTTGGTACTCATTATTACAACACACTTAAGTAGCACAACTGGCAGAATCCACAACATATGACCTTTTATTGTAGGCCCCAATTAGTGGTTGCCAGAATCAGCAAACAGGGTAAAACCAATTCAAACAAATGTTGGAGGTGGATAATGAATGGAAACAATTTCAATTTGACACTAAAGACAGTGCTGTTTTCAGTCCCTATGTTAGGAGCTGCTGGTAAATGTTCTCTACTCCCCTCACCCAAACTTCCGCACCCACTTCTGAATCCCAGCACTTCCTATGTCCCATAAGGAGGATTCCTAGAACACAAGACCCTCAGTGCTCAAATTTAAACAGTC